>NW_015168083.1:503732-505273 GCF_001447785.1 Gekko japonicus | reverse complement strand
CTGTAGGTTTATTCCTTTCATTTTGCAGATTCTGCCGCGCAGCCTCCCTGCCCAAGTCAGCAGATGGTTTAATGATGGTCAGGGTCAGGAATTGCCCTTGTGGCTTCCTGCCTGCCTGCCTGGATTATCTAGATCATATCAAGATATGCAGCAACACCCACCCACCCCAAATTAGAGAAGCTAAGCAGAGTACTTAAGAATACTAGACAGCCACAGGCTTCATTTCTTGTTCTTGGGAGCTAATACCTTACGAATAGTTAGCCATAAATGTAAAGAGACTGACTCGGCACAACAGCAAGCTTTCCTTTTCTCTAGGTATGATGATTTTTTAAAAAATTATTTCTTACTTCCACTTCCTTCCCTGCAGCGACAAGGCGACTACATCAGATGCATGACTCCCCTGTAGGGTTGCCAGGTCTGGGTTGAAAAATACCTGGAGACTTTGGGGGTGGATCCGGGAGAGGGCAGGGGCCACAGCACAGTACAGCTGGGGATCAGTTGTAAAAGCGGGAGATCTCCAGGCCCCAACTGGAGGCTGGCAACCCTACTCACGAGTTGCTTTTTTTGCTACAGCTATATACCAGACTACTGAAGGGAACACATTAAGGGAAAATGGAATTGAGCACATATCACATTCCATTAACCAATATTATGAGGGTCTTCCTGTCTTGTACACAGCCTTATATACACTTAAGATAGTGTCACAGATCACATTAGGTTTTCAAAAGTCTGTAGGATTTTGTTACAGTTAGCTGTTGATCCATTTAAGCATAGGGAGTTGGATGCTCAATAAATTTAAGACACTGTAAGGTGTCTGCATCAGGATAACAGAATCTTCTGCTCCCCCCCACCCACACATACTGAACACACATGAAGCTGCCGTATACTGAACCAAACCTTCGGTCCATCAAGATCAGTATTGTCTACTCAGACTGACTGCAGCTCTCCAGGATCTCTGGCAGAAATCTTTCACATCACCAACTATCTGGTCCTTTCAACGGCAGAGGCAGGGGATTGAACTTGGGACCTTCTGAATGCCAGGCAGATGTTCTACCAACTGAGCCACACAGACCCTCCCAAACGGCAGCCCACTGATCTCCTTGCGATGCTGTTCTTGGGGCACAAGGGATCCTCTGGAAAAGCGGGAGGCACGAATCAGGGATCTGCATAGGGAGGGGGAATCTGCAAAAACCGCCCTCCCCTTTCGTTAGCAGAAAAGTCAGTCTATGCACCATTATTCCTTTGGGCCATACTGCACCCTTAGGCGTGCCAGCTGACAGGGCCAGAAAATTCCTCCAAAGGCCTGCTATTCATGAGACCACAGCAGGTACCATGAAAAAGGCAACAAATGGCCAAACCGGGGGGGGGGTGTTGTAGGATTAAGTTTATAAACAGCAGAGTAGCCATGCCTTGATCTTTATCTCCCTCCCCCACCTAATCAATACCAGTGGTAACTCAGTCATACCCCCTTTTGTAAACTGGAGTAGAGCTAGGTCCCCAATTCCCTAAAAAGTGTCTTAGCCACAGTTTTTAACCTAATT
>NW_015168083.1:495353-503519 GCF_001447785.1 Gekko japonicus | reverse complement strand
TCTGGCCCCAGCTCCAGCCAACCTAGCCGTTCGAAAGCAAGAAACTGCAAGTAGATAAACAGGTACTGCTTCGATGGGAAGGTAACAGTGTTCCATGTGCCTCAGCGGTTAGTCATGCCGGCCACATGACCACGGAGAAGTCTTCAGACAGCGCTGTCTCTTCGGCTTGGAAACGGAGATGAGCACCGCCCCCTAGAGTCGGATTCGACTAGCTTTCGAGCAAGGGAAATCTTTACCTTTACCTTACCTAAGGGGGGCCAGCATTAGCTGAAGTTCGATTAGCTGAAACCCATAAAAGGCCCTTTTTGGCTGTCATCCTCAAGTTGTGGAATTTTCTCCTCCAGGCAGTGAGATTGGAGCCATCCCTACAGGACTTTGAGGCCAAAATAAAGAATGTTCTTTTCCACAACAACTTTGTATTGGACTGAAATAGGGAACACCGAGTGTGCTCACATGTGCCAGATAACGCGGGGGGGGGGGGGCGCGCGGCGTTTGCGTTGTGTCCCCCGCCACGGCCCGATCAGACATAGCGGCGGGTGAATCGGGTTTTTTCCTCCGCAGCGTTTCTGGCGCACTGCAATGAGGGATCACTGATGCAATGGGAGCGCTCCGGAGCAATCACACAGGGAAGTCCGTCTGCGGCCCGTCGCAAACCCGTTTGATAGTGCACTTTCCCCCGTATTTTTTAACTCCACTTCTTCGAAGGTGCGAAACAGGTTGGCGATGGGTGCAGGACGCTTGCCAGATGTTCCCGTGTGATCGCGCCTGTAAAATCTGCCCGGCATTCGTGCGTATCGCAGGGCTACTTCTGCGTGTGATCGGGACCATCACTTGTTTTTATGCCCCTGCAGTTAGTTCGGTCAGTCATTTTAATGGTTTACAATGGTTTTATGTGAATTGTTTTTCATTTTAACTTATGGGTTAGCCACCTTGAGGGCTTGCTAGACAGAAAGGCTGCTCTTTACCACGACTGATAGGCATGGTAAGGTCAACGCTTCACACCACTGAAATGATAACGGAATGCTGACAACATACCGTCACCCACCAAAACAGAGCTCTGATAGATGATCTTCAGGTGGAGAAAACAAGGGAGGCGACCAAAGCAGACTGTGTTGTAATAATGGATGACTTCAAGTACCCTGCTACTGACTGTGTTCATGCATGTTCTAGTCATGACAAAGGGATGAAGGATACCACAAATGACTGTGCCTTGGAACAGGGAATCACAGAATTTACTGGATAGGAGGCAAACCACAGCCCTATTAAATTCGGCATTTATATAAAAGGGAAGTTGCCCAGAAAAATTCCTAAATTGCCCCCAAATAACTGCAGAGTGTACTGGAAAAGATTACAAGTACACGGTTGTTTTTTAAGCCTGTAGAAAAAAAATGCTGTTCTGTAGAGTTTTCATGCTACATATCAGAGCAGCATGAATATACGCACTTCTAAGTTTCGATGGTTCCCAGAAGATTAAACTCCCCATTGGTTCTGGCAGATCTAAACTAAGGAGAGTACTATACTGAAGGAAATCTCTGAGGTCAACTAGCAATTAACTGAAAGGTTTTGATTGAATATACTATTGACTGCTCTCACATTCCTGTTTATTATACCTTATGGGCTGTCTAGGTGCCAAGACATTAAACTGTCAATAATCTATTAATACTAAAAAATCTCTCAGCCCCCTTCCCCAACAAATGCTCCAGTGAAGGCCCGTGCTGAAATAACTTAGATCCTCACAATTAATATGAATTAGTTATTTTTGTTATTTCTCCAAAATGTTCATGAACAATGTTTTAGAGCTTCTTTTGAAGCAGAACAACAGGTTCTACAGGTATTTTCTATGGAGATCTGTCTTTGCTTTTTCACACAGTGTATTCTAATTTGGCATGCAGAATATTGTTTCATCCAGGTCCAATGGATGGGAGGGTGGGGTATAAATCTGATAAATCAATCAATCAATCATATACCAAGTACATATGGTGAATGTCTTATGTTAGAATACCTTTCAAAGATTGCAGATATGGCAACTCCAACACAACAGTCCTCGATGCTTTTGATAATTAATTTATAATACAGCTAATACTTTTATTTTTATGTTATGGTTCTTGAAAAAGCTCTAAGCATATCTATTTCGGTTCAGAGAAAAAAATAACGATGCTGACATATTGCACAATGAAAAGGCAAAGGGCTTTACATGAGCTTTCAGTGCCTGGGTCATTCTTAAAAACGGCTCAGGCAGAACTCCATGTTGTTGCACCTTCAGCCACATAACTCCACGCATCAGACACAACCTGGGGCCATTTTAGTTATAATACTGAAAGGTTCCAGGAGCCCAAGTACTTGTACTGAGAAGGAATCCTTGCTCTTATGCCCTGAGAAAAAGGTGTGGACACATCAAATGCTTGTACAAAATTAGTCTGATACAAAAGATACTGATTTTTCATTTCTCCTACCAATATTAAGCAGACACTAAGTTAAATTTAATTAACAATTTACAGTGAAGGAGTGAAATTATGCAAAGCAGCCTTTCAGGTACTTGGCATGGAAGTGTTGGGGGAGGGAGTGTTATGTTAAAAAAAGTTTTAATGAATTTAATAGAGAAAAGCACTTTAATTAAATGCTGTCAAAGAGGATTGTATTAATGACTGCACACAGAGGACTTTAAAGCAAGCCAAGTATATTTAGCAAATAGGAACTAGGCTTTGGAAGGCTGTAACTATTTATGCTTCCGCAACAGCGATGCATCTAGACCGCGGTGCCAAATGAAACCCGTTATGTTATTAGATACGATTTTATTTATTGAGGAGTATTAAAATTTCAAGTGCCATGGGGAAAAGGCTTTTTGCTTTCAAAATGAAACAAAATTATTTCCTGCTTGTATGGCGGAAAAGGGGGGAGATGAAATAAATAATAAATAGTAATAATTACTTAGCACTTAAATGGTGAGGGCTGTCTATGCACATATTTGAAAGGTCCTGTTTGATGTGTACCATGCCTCCTCTTAGTGTCTTAATCAATTAGAGGAGATTCATTCTTTAGTGAACATTAGGCATCAGGAAGCAGTGGAATTAACACCGCATTTCCATCAGTGCTAATAGTAGGTTGTTAACATTATTATTAGTTTTGCTTTCTTCAAATGATAACGAACACTCCAGGGCCTTCCAGGATTGTGGTATTTGGGGAGTCACCATTTATTCAACAGTCTTTATTTACATTTGTGTCACTGACTTGGATCAGCGGCTTAATAATGGGCTTTGTCCAAAGCTATCCAGTTATTTTCTGGGAGAAGTGGAGACTGGGGGAATCTAAAGTGCTCCTCTCTAAAAAACTTTTAACCCTTCTATACATTCAAAAGATCTGAGGATTGAACTGAAGAAGTATAGCCATAATGTTAAAAGAAGCAAGTTTGTGGAATATCAAAACACTTTTAGAAAAAGATGATGCACACAAGCATGAATGCTGGGCGAAACACTGGCCAATGCCCACTCGCCTGGTCATCTTAGGGTACATAAATAGCAGCTCCTCTAGGCAACAGAGCAGGGAAGCTTAAAAAAAAATGGTTCTTCTTCTCACAGACTACAAGTGACTAACACAGAATTTTGTAGGAAAAGGAAACATTTTATAATGCATGCTTTCTCAGAAGCAAGTCCCACTGAGTTTAATGGGGCTTCTTTCCAGGTAAATGTGCGTCGTACTATAGCACTTCTAAATGTTGTGGATTTATCTGCAAGGCTGCTTTGCAGTATATTTTCTTATATCAGCAGTGAGCAGAGGGGGAAACCAGCAAAGATCCATTCTGCAAACTGGGTCCGTCCATAGTTCTTTCAACTTAAGCAATTACATTTACCAGGCAACCTCTGTTGCCTGTGAATAGATTAAGAAACTCCTCTTTCCTGTCTGTGCAAAGCAAGTTTTGAAATATTCTGTGAAACGTTATTAGCATCCCTGAATATAATATTACACTGCTACATTACGTATGCATTCTGCATTTAAAAACCGCATGTATGGTATTGCACATTTTAGCTTTGGCATGCAGAATGTAGCCACGTTGCTTTAAATGTGCACACACTCAAACGATGAGTGAGTATCTTCGTATAGTAGTGTGTATTACAGGCTGGAGCCGACGTCTCATTGATGCTACTGAGATTACAGCAACTCAAATCAAAACATTTTGGCTTAACAAGTTTTTATATCTCAGCCTTGTTCAGTGAAATAAATAAATAAATAAATAAATCTATATCTATATATCTCCCGAGAATGTCTGTACCTTGCTGGGCTGTTCCCAAAAGTGTGTGTGTGTGTGGGGGGGGGGGAACTAGCTTTAAAATTCTCCACCTATGGTGGTGGAAATTGCCATCAAGTGACAGCTGACTTATGGCAACCCTGCAAGTTCTTCAAGGCAAGAGAGGAACAGAGGTGGCTAACAATTGCCTGCCTCTGTGTAGCAACCCCTGCCTTCCTTGGTGGTCTCCCATCTAAACACTAACCAGGGCCAACCCTGTTTAGCTTCTGAGATCGGATGAGATCACGCTAACCTGGGCCATCCAGGGCAGGACCTCTAATCATGCTGAACTAGAATGATTCCATTTTTATACTTGTAGGGTTTCCCCCTCTTAAACCTAGAAGTAAATTCCAAGAGTGAGACAAATAAGATGTTCCAACATGCTTATCTGATTATCAGTAACTAAGCAGTCATTACTCTACAGTTACCTGGTGCTGCTTGATTTGGAAAGCAGCCTGTTTATACAACAAAGTACAGTTGGAAAGAGAAGACGAGATCTCAGCCAGATGGCGTGTTACTTGTGAGATCTGGCCACAAAAAGCTTATCACTTTGTGCCCGACCCTCACCAGCCTCCCAAAAGGTGCATGATTAGCATTCTAACTTTTCATAGCAGGCATTCCAGTGCACAACAAGAAGCTAGTGGCTTAACATCACTGTGCAAAAAATTATGGTCTCCTTTGTTTTTGCTTTGAAGAACTACATCTGAAGATCTGGTCGAAAGCCAAGGTACAACCTTTGTTAAGACCTAAGATGATAATTCACCACAAGAGATCAATGTAAATGCTTTTTGAGATGAAGATGAAGGAGGAGGAGTTTGGATTTATACCCCGCCCTTCACTCAGAGTCTCAGAGGGGTTACAAACGCCTTTCCCTTCCCCTCCCCACAACAGACACCCTGTGAGGTAGGTGGGGCTGAGAGAGTTCTGACAGAAACTGCTCTTATTCAAGAACACCTCTGACAGAACAGGTCATCCAGCAGCTGCGAGTGGAGGAGTGGGGAATCAAATCGGTTCTCCCAGATTAGAGCCCATGCACTTAACCACTACACCAAAGAATTTAGTTCTTTCTTAAGGGAGGTCTAACACTGATGAGGGTAGGAAAACCGTTCCAGTGGTCTGTCATGTTGGTCTGAAGTGGTAGAACAAATTTTGAGTCCAGTGGCATCTTTAAGACCAACAAAGGTTTATTCAAGGTATCAGTTTTCGTGTCCATGCACACTTTTTTGTGCTACAAATATTATTTTTGTTTTACAAAATTTATATCCAGCCTTTCTACCCGCGCAGTATTACATGCCTTGTCAATATAATATGCAAGTCTGCCCAATATATATTCCTGCACCCCTTTAAAGACTCGACTGGTTCAATCAGTATTTTTAAAATCTGTATCGTCACATATTGCTTTGTGTGGGGTTCAACCAACCGGCACTAGTCCTCTAACGTTCTCATCTTCTTTCAGGACTCTACTTAGTCCTGGGTATACGCTGGGTTGCTAGAGGTCTGGGCTTGGCTGAGGCATTCTTCCAGAAAGGGATGCCGATGAGTGATCAGGCACCGAAAATGGTACAAAATGCAACTGCCTGTCATCCGACCACAGCAAACTGTGGAGGACATATTATGACCTTACCGGAAAAGGCTGAGCCAGCTACCGGTTTTAAGGTCAAACTAGACACGACATGACACGGTAAATCTGCCAGTAAAATCTCCTGTGGCTTTTTAAAAAACTGATTAGCAGCACCACATGGCAACTCTGAAGATCAGTGAAGGGTCACAGGAGGAAGAGGAGGAGGACAAGAAGACAGTGTTTAAGCCTTCCTTCCCCAAGTTCAAGACTACTGGCACAGTAAACGGGTCAGTTGTGAGTAAGCGGACGGTTGTCGCTGAGACTAAACACAGCAATGGGACTTAATTGTTTTATTTATGGCATTTACACCCAAAAGGACCATCATTCTCCACTGCTGCATTTCGTTCTCACGAGACTGTGAAGTAGGGTAGGCTGACCGAGTGATCCGTTCGAGATCACCCAGGGAGCTTCCACTGCAGAAGGGGGATCTGGACTTCGGTCACCCAGATTCTAGTCTGACACTGGTGTCGAACTTATTTGTTACGAGGGCCATATCTGACATAAATGGGACTTTGTTGGGCTGGGCCGTGTGTGTCATAAATGTAATGCCAGGTAGTAAAGACATAAACTTTATAAAGGACACAAACATATAGAGCACTAGTCCTCTAACGTTCTCATCTTCTTTCAGGACTCTACTTAGTCTATACGCTGGGTTGCTAGAGGTCTGGGCTTGGCTGAGGCATTCTTGCCAATGAGTGATCAGGCATCGAAAATGGTACAAAATGCAACTGCCTGTCATCCGACCACAGCAAACTGTGGAGGACATATTATGATCTTACCAGAAAAGGCTGAGCCAGCTACCGGTTTTAAGGTCAAACTAGACATGACACGGTAAATCTGCCAGTAAAATCTCCTGTGGCTTTTTAAAAAACTGATTAGCAGCACGACATGGCAACTCTGAAGATTAGTGAAGGGTCACAGGAGGAGGAGGACAAGAAGACAGTGTTTTAAGCCTTCCTTCCCCAAGTTCAAGAGTACTGGCACAGTAAACGGGTCAGGTGTGAGTAAGCTGACGGTTGTCGCTGAGACTAAACACAGCAATGGGACTTAATTGTTTTATTTATGGCATTTACACCCAAAAGGACTTACATCATTCTCCACTGCTGCATTTCGTTCTCACGAGACTGTGAAGTAGGGTAGGCTGACCGAGTGATCCGTTCGAGATCACCCAGGGAGCTTCCACTGCAGAGGGGGGATCTGGACTTCGGTCACCCAGATTCTAGTCTGACACTCTAACCCAGGGATGTCGAACTCATTTGTTATGAGGGCCGGATCTGACATAATTGAGACCTTGTTGGGCTGGGCCGTGTGTGTCATAAATGTAATGCCAGGTAGTAGAGACATAAACTTTATAAAGGACACAAACACATAGATCCCCCCCCCCTTTAAATAAAAACATGCTTAAAACATTAGCTCTGTAAGCTGCAAGCCTACTTTTGATTTATTGACATTCACCACAGAAATCTCATGCTCAGAGTTCTGAGTCTGGGACCCAGGTTAAAACTTGAAATGGCTGAGCGATTGAGAGAGTCTGGCAAAGCAAGCTATGATGCAGCAGCAGCAGCAGAACTGGAAGCAGATGGCCAGTTCCACTGAGGGCCAGATGGAAGCCCTCCGGGGGCCTGATCTGGCCCCCGGGGCGCATGTTTGACACCCCTGCTCTAACCACTACCCACAGAGTCCAAAGCAGACAAGATGGTGCCTTCCCAGAGGCTGAGACATATGTGAGGTGAGCCGTTTTGGCATGTTTTTGGCCAGTGTGGTGTAGTGATTAAGAGACTTCTGATCTGGAGAACTAGGTTTGATTTCCCCACTCCTCCTCCACAAGAGGCCTTGCTGGGTGCCTTTGGGCCAGTCACAGTTCTCACAGAACTCCCTCAGCCTTGCCTACCTCACAAGGCGTCAGTTGTGGGGAGAGGAAGGGAAGGCAATTGTAAGCCACTTTGAGACTCCTGAAGGGAGAGAAAAGCAGGGTATAAAAACCAACTCTTCTTTGTAACTGTTGTGTGACCTTCTGATAGTGAGAGTATATATCTATTTTATACTCTTCTCCCAAACCAAACAGCAATTGTGCCTATCCAAGATCAGCAATTTAGTTTTGCAGTTCCTGACGCCTATATCGGCCACCACGCCCCAGACACCCAACCCAGTACTAGGGACCAATGAGAAGCAGCCCAGCCCTGGATAAAAAGAAAAGAAAATGCCACACTGGGTAGAGTGAAGACTACCAGCACCAGAATAAACCCAAAGGAGAGAGAGAGGG
>NW_015168083.1:494814-495175 GCF_001447785.1 Gekko japonicus | reverse complement strand
AGAGAAGAAGAAGAGGAGGAGGAAGGCGATTGTAAGCCACTTTGAGACTCCTGAAGGGAGAGAAAAGCAGGGTATAAAAACCAACTCTTCTTTGTAACTGTTGTGTGACCTTCTGATAGTGAGAGTATATATCTATTTTATACTCTTCTCCCAAACCAAACAGCAATTGTGCCTATCCAAGATCAGCAATTTAGTTTTGCAGTTCCTGACGCCTATATCGGCCACCACGCCCCAGACACCCAACCCAGTACTAGGGACCAATGAGAAGCAGCCCAGCCCTGGATAAAAAGAAAAGAAAATGCCACACTGGGTAGAGTGAAGACTACCAGCACCAGAATAAACCCAAAGGAGAGAGAGAGGG
>NW_015168083.1:493222-494794 GCF_001447785.1 Gekko japonicus | reverse complement strand
AAGAGCAAGTTAAAATGAAGAACAGTTGACTGAGGTGCTGGAAAGAGAACGGAGCAAGACAGTGCCGGTCCCTTCCTTCCAGTTACACTTTGCATGTATCCTCACTCTTCAGGGGAGAAAGAAACTATGGCGACAATTTTAAGACTTTAACTCTACAGGGTTCAAGGTGATACTCAAAGCCCTCAGTACATACCTGCACAGAGACAATGGAGAAGAAAGGCTCTCCCCACCCAACGCATCTCCAGGTAATCACATGGGATTGCTAATTTGGGGGGCCTCCACATTCATTGCCCTCCCCCATCATGTTGCCATGTTAAGAAAGATCCACAACATTTTCTAGCAGTCTCGGGCATCCACGTTAAAGAGAAACAGACGAATTGACACGCAAGGTAGGCTTGGCTTTCACAGCGAGATCTTAGTGGCTTGTCACTGAAAGTATAATATCTGCCTATCGTCAGAAACTCGACTGGCTATACCAGCGTCAAACATAAAGGGCCTCGTTGACTGTTGTGTGCTTTTTATTGGTTTCATCAAAACGCGTGCAAAGCTTGCAGGAACAAGACTCCGGAGCCAACATAAACTGACCTTAAAAGTGCCCAAAGAGTGCTTATTAAAAAGTGGTCCAACATTCATTAAAACAGAAAACCACACTGTATAGCCACATTTCCCCCCCTCTAAGTGGCAAGGCACCAGTCTCCAAAAAGATGGTAACTCAACTGCAGCAAAAGAGATGACAATTTAGCTTGGAGCGGTTTGCTTACTTTTAGGCACTCTTCAGTTTAAAAGGCTGTCCTTTGTGGAGGCCTCAAATGCCCTCTCTCCAAAGATCTCTGCTGGACTGATCGCTTAAGTGGCATGAATACGATACCAAGCAAAGTTTTATAATGTACTTTGGGAACATATTAGTAATTGAACAATGGTTTGGGAAGGCAAACAAATCAATTTTGGAAAAGGGGGGGGCATGCTGGAACATACAACAGGACAACCCTTGGCGAACAAGGATATTTATATCTCCCTAACCCTCAGGAGTGAGTCACACACACTGGAAAATATTAGATGACATTAAACTAAATGTATAACTGTCAGCTCTGCCTTTAATTAGCAATTTAATCTATTGCCTGAGTTTTCCCCTTAACTTTTAACTATATAATGGCTCCCTGCATTGTGCATTTGAAGCATTTTATAAACTGTAGCACAAATGAGCACTTGCTGACATTCCTTGTGTGTCCGGGTTTATAACAGCAGGTCTATACAGCTTGAAACTGTTATACTGGAAATCTGATTAAAAAAACAACAACAACAGACATCCATAGTCTGATGTGCAATCAGTTTCTTCTTTCCCTTCCATCTGCCTAATTTGCACAAGCATTTACACACCGGATTGGAAACTTTCTTTCCTTGTAGAAAGAATGCCAGATACATGTCAGGTTCAGAATGCAGCTGTCCCAAACCAATGGAACAATATCCCAGTCTGAAATTTAACCTGATGGCATACCAATAGAATCCCTACCTTTTGCAGAGACCATATATAGAACAGTCTATACCAGGGGTGTCAAACATGTGGCCCGGGGG
>NW_015168083.1:467633-492737 GCF_001447785.1 Gekko japonicus | reverse complement strand
CCATTATACAGTGCACCCATTTCCAAATTTTTTTTGAAACATCACATAACCACCACATATGATAAAATGTGTCTGTCTTGTTTTTACACTTCCAACATTTCTCTGAGCAATTACCATTTTGCTTTGCTAATCTATCTAGAGTAACATACCATCTATAAAACATCTTATACATATTTTCTTTATAGGTAACAGCATTAGTCATATTAACATTTTTCAACCATATTTGATCCCAGTCTTCTAGATTCACAATATGACCTAAGTTCTGGATCCATGCAATCATATTTTTCTTAATAATCTCATCTATCATAACATCCTGCAATAAGATCTTGTAAATTTTCTTTATCATTTTTTCTCCTGGTCCGACTCTCTTAATCACTCAGCCATTTCATGTTTTAACCTGGGTCCTAGACTGAGAACTCTAAGATTGAGATTTCTGTGGTGAATGTCGATAAATCAAAAGTAGGTTTGCAGCTTACAGAGCTAATGTTTTAAGCATGTTTTTATTTTAAGTAAAAAAAACCCAATCCTTTGTGTTTGTGTCCTTTATAATGTTTATATCTCTGCTACCTGGCATTACATTTTATGACACAAATGGCCCAGCCCAACAAGATCTCATTTATGTCAGATCTGGCCCTCATAACAAATGAATTTGACACCCCTGGTCTATAGGGATGTCAGTCAATGATTGGCACATGGAGGACAACAATGGAATGTGACATGGAAGCCCTGTCGTTGTGTGTGACACCACTTCTGGGGAAAACTGGAAGTGATACCACGCTGCTCTAGGAAACACAGGAAAATCTATGGTAAAATAGTAGCATTTCCAGTGATTGCTAGAACAGCGTGACAACACTTCCAGGTTTTCCCCACACATCGTCACGCTGGTGACAGGTTTTCCCTGGAAGTGATGTCACATCGTCATGCTGGTGATTTTTTTTTCTCCCACTGCCCAAAGGAGCTGCAGCAGGAAGCACAGGTTGCCAATGGGAACTCTCCCACCATAGCGTTGACAGGTCTCCTGCTATTTGGAATAATTTTTGCCAGTAGAACTGATGAATTTACTACTGAACTTTAACAGACAGAATCCAAACAGAACCAAACCTCCTGAAAATGGCAATCACCACACTGGGCAATAAATTTTATTGGTTTTCTGAAGGCGGATTTGAGATGAAGAACTTATTACTCTTCTTATAGTGCTGCAGTGAGAACAAGGCACAGCTAGAAGTCTGGAGGAACAAATGTATTTGTGAAGTGAGGAAAAAATATAACCAATTAGGCTCATATGATCTTCCCAAATAACCTCTCTCTGGTTCACACTATACAAGATTCTACAAAGCTAAATAAAGGAACACAAGTATAAGCTAAGATTGCTCTGAATCGTCAATACAAACCTTGGAACTAGCAATGCCATAGAGTTGTGCTTCTCAGAAGAATACACACACACTATTTAAGCAGCTTTCTTTTAAAAGACCTTAGAAGATAATTCATTAGGTATTCTCGTCTTATTTCCCCAGATCTGTATGCCACGTCACTAATTTAGTCCACATTTAAATGAATTTAGTTTGATAACTGCATGTATACACATGGCTGTTCCTCTTCTGATGATGATTTTGTAGCCATGCCATTCCCCAAGGAGAGGTGGCCGTGACCCAGGTTCAATGGTATCTTGCGTTCAGAAATGTTCTGTTTCACTAGATCTAAAGGCATTTATCCCTCCTCTTTCTTTCTTTTCAAAAACATGTACCAAACAAAGCATCCCTAGTCATTTCAAGAGTATAATCCTAAACTATTGTTTTAAAAGGGAGAGGATGGAAGGTGCATAAGAATTTCCAGATCCAGGCCAGTACACAGACAGTTCTGCATAACAGCTCCTAAACTATGCTGCTTTATTTATTAACATGTGCTATTTATGAAGTACATTGCAGATGCTGCTTTTATCCAGGCTCGTAACTGATATGTTTTAACTCTGTCAATTGTTTTTTTACAGTCTGCTCCTAATCCAAGGCCTGTTTTTGACCATCATTTTAGGACGCTGAATGCTTTATGTTTTTATGATCTGGCTGGGTTTTATGGTTCCTTTTAATTAATCATATTTTACTTTGTGAGCTGCCTTGAGCAGGTCTCTGGAGAGGCAGCATATAATTCTAAATTTCTACACAAATATGGAAGTACAAGTATGCACCAAATGCTCCATTCACAGTGTCAACAATTCTTGGCAGTTCGTTGCATCATCAACATTCTTTCTGTGGCCGACGCACCTCCCAAGACTGTTCAAAATAAATGTGTTCTTCTCAGAACCCAAAAGCAGCATCAAAATGCTGCAAAGGACTACTGATAGAGGATGCGCAAACTGTAAAAGCAACATTTGGCTGCCACTGAATGAGACTAGTTAGCCTGAATTACTTTTGAAGATTATTTTGCCCTAGCTGTAGAGTAGCAACGTCATCAGCCATTGAATTTTTTAACGGAAAACTATCACTTGGCTAGGCCTCAGTATTAAGGCTGGGAAAGCCCATGACAGATTCTAACAGCTTCACCGTGCTCAGTGCTGGAGCTGGAAAAGCAAATGACGTGAGTGACTCAGCACTTTGGGTGGGTTTATGAGGACTGATTCACACATTACACAGTACACAGATCTGGTGTGCCTTCCTTGTGTCCACAAAGCAATAGAGTCATATGTGAGTCGTGGGTTCTCCTCTGTTCCCATGCATAGTGTTCCCATTGGCCTGCTTATGGCGGGAAACCTCCAGGCACGGCTCTTTTTGTAGCAGGAACTCCTTTGCATATTAGGCGACACACCCCTAGTGTAGCCAATCCTCCAAGAGCTTACAGAGCTCTTCTTACAGGGGCTACTGTAAGCTCTTGGAGGATTGGCTACATTAGGGCTGTTGCCTAATATGCAAAGGAGTTCCTGCTACAAAAAGAGCCCTGCCTCCAGGCAATTGAGGCTTTGCCCACCGATGCTCATCTAATCAGCAGGCAGAAACGGGAGCCAAAGGTGGGGGGCACAATCATTTTTGGAAGAAAAATTAAAAATAATAATATGGCCGCCTACTTACTAGGAGTTCTGACCATAAAGTTCCTGGCGATTCCTAGAGCTACCCTTGTCTCTTCTGGGCTGCTGCCCCCACCACAACCCTCCCGCTGGTTGCCAGGCAACTCCAGCTATGCATGAGGTGTGTGCTAGGGATAAATATGACACAACGTGTGGAGAAGGGACTTCAAGCTTTCCCCCATGCTATCTGTCTAACCTGCAACAGTCTCAGAGGGCACTATTTGCCTTTTTGGGAAAATGGCATGTGGTGAGGAAAGGCCAGTGCCCCTTATTCACACACCATGGTCCTGATCTGAATCAGGCATCACAGATACAGGAATTGAGGGGAACCAGCAACTCATGAGCAGCTATGTTACATTGACACAGGGTGGAGACCTTCTCCTCCCCCTCTCCGCCCCGCCTATGTGCTACGTAACATGTTAATTGGCAGGCTTGGGAAAGAAGAAATGGAAGTATGGAAATTAGAATTAGGCCTGGAACTAGCACTTGCAGAGGAAATAATAGACGAGTTAAATATATTTATTAAAACTGTGGATGGGCCAAGGAAACCAAGGATGGCCCTCCTGTAACAGAAGAATGCAGAAGAATTCAGTAAGGGCTGCAGTCTTGTGCATCAGAACCTAGCTATCGTGCGATTACTTTCTGGCTGAATTGCTTAATAGATTGTCACTGGATTTAGCACCAGGTTAACAGGGCCCATAACAGACAGGCACAACAATACCTTAAATGCAATACCCCCCAGCACACAGTTCTAATGTATCAGCTGTGTTGGAAAGTCTCCAGAGTTTTGCTATATGTAGCTGCCAGCTGGTTCCATTTATTTTTCTTCGGGGTTTTTCATATTTTGATTGTAATAAATAATTAATCCGAGGCTTTGTAACTTGCTGACAAGATACAAACACATCACATTTCGATGCTGGGCAATGTGTCACTAAGAAACGACACACACCATGCAGAAAAGTGATGCATTCCCGAAGTAGGCTAAATTATCAAGGTCAACCACTAAACGTACTCCAACTCTGAAAAGAATATCAACAACAGCAACTTGAACCTACTGTCAGGACTGGAAATTCTTGACTGAAATTCTGTTTTGTTAGCAAGAAATTTAAAAATCCCAAACATTCTGCCGCATAGGGCTTTCTTTGATAGGTTCGGCTTAAACTTATCTTTATTTTATTTTTAGAAATGAGCAAACCTCACAGTTAGGAAAGAGAAGCCTAGAATCATGTTAGCCTGTTGTGGCAAAATTAACCAGGAGTCCAGTGGCACCTTAAAGACGTTCACAGCATAAACTCTGGTTATCTGATGAAGCGAGCTTTTACTCTTGAGAGCTCATACCCCAAATATCTTGTTGGTCCCTAAGGTGCTGCTGGAGTCGAAACAAAACCCTGACTTGTGGAAGTTTATGCCAGAATTTTGTTAGCCATTTTCTACTTGAGTCTCATTTAATTAAGACAGATGTCTGAGAAAAGAGGTGATGGTGTAAGAAGATACTGAGGGTAATTCCAGAATGTTCTCCAAAAATCCACGGTACTGCAAGGATAAGAATGAGGGCTAGGGGATGACGACTTCATTCCAAAAATGGAAACAAAACAGAAATATGGTCAGGGGAAGATAGTAACAGAAAAAGGAATTATTGTGAATATAACATAAGAATCGCCACGGGGAACAAAAAATCACAAGGGAGGTGAATTTGAAAACTGTCCATAAAACCCCAATAATGGGTAAGATGGGATGTAAATTTGCACAACCACATATTCCATTAAAATTCCTTTCCCACCCCCAGTCATCTCATGGCAGACATTCACATTCAGCTTTTACTTACAAAAAGTTTAACAGGTAAGACAGGGTGACATGCAAGAAATCGAAGGTTAAATATAGACCAGCTAAACCAGCCGCCCTACTGGCTTTTAGAAGTATCTTGTTTTATTAAACGCTATGTTTTCCAATTTTCCCCTCAGATATTTTCATAAACAAACATCTCCTTTGGGATGGTTTGTCTCCCAGCACTATCCCTGTTCTAATAACATGATGATTACAAACCTTGGAAATTATATTTTAAAAAATGTAAAATGGAGAACTATTGCTAAACGTTTTTCAATAACCAATTCGCGATGCATGGATAAGAGGAGACACCGGACAGAAGTGCTATCCTACCTTACACGAAGCGATTTTCAGAGGGCAGCCATTTTGGTCTGCAGTAGAACAGTTAGCTTCAAGTCCAGTAGTGCCTCAGTGGCCAAAAAGATTTTCGGGGTGTAAGCTTTCAAGAGTCTGATGAAAGGAGTTTTGACTCTTGAAAGCTTACACCCCGAAAATCTTGTTGGTCTCTAACGTGCTAATGGACTCAACTCCTGCTATCCTATCTGGCTCTCTTTGTAAGGAAAAAACCAAACGGACTCATCTGAACACACAATTTAGGCAATATAATCCTGATTTCAAAAGGAAGCTGGGAATCCTGGAGAAGACACTAAATAGCCTGTGTTTCTTAGTCAGGTTGATGCTTGACCCGGGCAAGTTTTCTTTCCTTAATGGCCCATTTAGGACAAAAGAATCACTGAAAACAGACCAACCTGCACAGGCTCCGGGGTGAGCTGGACAACGTGCTGCATCCGCTCGTTGTGGTGGTGCCTGGACTCCTCTTCGTAGATTACGTCCCGTTCGTGCTGGGGGAGGTTCAGGAATCGCCGAATGGTGCAGAGGTTTTCCCAAAGCGTGCGGTTTTCGGGACTTGGGTTTTCTTTCCAGCGGAGCAGCTCACATAGCCAACCCTGCAGCAGGAAGTCAGAACATCACAAGTGCTGAGCTTGAGCAAACCTGTTTACTGCTAAATGATCTCTCGCTTCCATTGTCCTAGCATGATTTCTTACAGGCAGTGCTTTCAATTCCAATTACATAACTGGGGCAGCTCCTATTACCGAACGGAGAACTGGGGAAAGCCGAAGATATCACACATACTACAGTTCTACTAAAACCCAGACAACATCCTCCAAGTTGCCCCAGGCACACATTTAAGTGCACAGGGTCTCAAACTGAGACATCTAACGACAGAAAACAGCTTTTTCAATTTTGCCCCAAATGACACACACACCTCTTTCCTCACACTACTGGGCAGTACAACAGCTTGTGGTGCTCTTCCATGGACCCATATCTGAAAACTCCAGAGTTCCAACATGATGGAAGGGTAGAACAACTACTCATACCTGGGATATCACAAATGAGCAAGAAAACACACGCAGAGAAGATGGAACCCAACGACTGCAGTCACCCTGGCTTTGGGCCTGGGGGAGGGCCTTCTCGGTCATGGCCCCAAAATTTTGGCAGTCTTTCCTCAGGGAGACTCTTCCGCCCCCTTCTGTTGCCACCCTCTGCCATTGGGTGAATCCTTTTTTGTTTCGTTCAGCTTTCCCCCAGTGATCCCACCTCCCTGGCCCAATGTTTTTTGACTGTTATGTTTTAGCTCTGCTTTTAACTGTTTTAATGCGTGGTTTGAGTCAGTTTTAACAGTTTTTAAGATGTGATATTATTATATTTTTAATTTGTCAGCCCTTATGAGGGCCAGAAAGGCAGGGTATAAATTTTGTAAATCAATTGATAAGTAAAGATGGCACCCAGAGAGAATCAAAGTCAGAAGAATTTCAAAAGGGAATCCTTAGGAGCAGCCCTCTACACAACAAGGTATGACATGTTGCCCATGATCTGGCATTCAGCACTGCAACAATTTAAAAAAGCACAAGGAAAGAATGCAGGGAGGCTATTCGTGATTGGTTTGTCAGCAGCAGCTGAAAGCAACACCCACCCACTTGCCCACCCCCTAAGACATGTGATGGATTTCAATTTGTTATGTGGAATATTATCATGTAGTAAATTTTACAGGGTTTCCTTCTAATAGTCAATGTTGCCTATGGTCTTAAGGGAACAGACTGATGCAAGCTGTGGGACAGAAGGAAAATACTTGCTAACGGGTGGGAAACTCTCTTAACCTCAGCGGCTTACATATATGTGAAGGGTACATGTTCTCATCAGTTGGATCTAATCACTAATGGTTTCTTTACCTTGTACATCTGCAAAGCCTGGTGCAGGAGGAAACTTTGCTTGTACCTGCAAACATCTGTCTCCTGTACAGCTGTGCCTGGATCATCCCTTTGTGGTGGTTGTTTTTTTACAAGGGGAAACTCAAGGCAATCATGATGTAATGTAAAAACAGGCATTTCCAACTCTTGTTAAGTAACTTATTGTGACAGTTTTATAGCCCGTCCTCTTCAAGCCACAGCTCTGCGTTTAGCCAGAACGTGCACAATCCATACGCTATTAAGAGTGCTTTTGTCCTGGTGGGACCGAAGCAAGTTCAGTGACTTTTTCTGAAGGAGCACCTCAACACTCTGAAGTGTTTTTTTAAAGGTTTAAATTCTGCCCCGCCCAAAACAAAACAAACTCTACATATGAAGGTACCTCAAAAGAAAGATTCATCACTAACCCCAAGCGCAGTTGAAAGCTTTTGACAGACCAACTCGTAAGTCGAGGAGAACTCCCGATAGAAGGTGCTATAAAAGCCTCCGATGATATTATGTCGCTGTTTGTCTAACTCTTCGCTGTGTCTTCTGCCTTTACTCTCCTCCCCCCCCCCCCGAAAAAGGCAAGATTTGATTATCTCCGCTGCATCAGCCAAGACAGCAACACCAGCTGTTCTCATTGTGCAGCCTCTTCCTCACGGCCTACATGTTAATAACCTGATCATTCCATTTTCTCCTTCAACTGCCGGCTGCAGCGCAGCGAAGAGACAAAAACCTAGGCCCATCTGCAGCAGCTGTAGGCACTGAACTGTGAAGCCACTGGGGATTTATAAACTAATCTGTAACACAACACTGCCTTGTTTTTACAAGTGAGAGGCCACATTTGTGCAGACCTGATCTTTTCTTGCAATAAGCTAGGAGAGGGGAGAAGGGAAGGGAAGGGGGGCTGAAAAGAAGATATCTAATTATTTGCTTGGAATAAATATCTGTATTGAGTATTTTAGTTGGTATGTGGCTAACCACAGAATCAGGTGATGGCTGACTTCCACAGACATCTCTTACCCCCCCCCATCCCATATCTCTTTAATAATGATGGGGGGGGGGAGAAACCCACCCACCCACCCCCTGCTCAGCTCCAAAGTGTTTTCTCAGGGGTTTCCTTTGTACAAAGGGAAATAATTTTTGAAATGTAAAATAAACCATCTGTGGGGGGAGGGGGAATAAGCTCCCATTTCTCCATCCAGCTAAACACTTTCAAATGTTTCAAGCAGGTACAGTTGAAAACCCTCCCGGGGGGAACGAGAGCATGAAGATCAGTTATTTTGTAGATTTATTTTTTGAAAAAGGAAAAGAAAAATCCCATGGCTGTTCAAAGTCAACATCTTGAGTGATCTCGAGGCAACTACGACGGGCCAGGCGGCCTGAGGACCCAGTTGCCACATGAGAGGGCTCAGTCCAAACAAGAAAACAGGGGATGGGGGACTTGCTACCGTCTCTCCTTGTGAGCTTGGACTGTCTTGGCTGTGTCTGATTGATAAGCTCACCTATGATCTGCGCTCATTATGGCCACTTAGCCTGACACTACAGGCCTCATTATGGACGGGGCACATTCTTGCTATTTGTCTTTAGGAAGTACGGTGCTCAGTTTGCCAGGCAACTCGCAAGGTCTCGACCAGGACGCTCAGAGAGAACGACGCTGCAGCGTGACCATGTGTGCAGGCGTGAGCAAACCAAATTAATTTCTGGCACGGGGAGTCGCTGGCCACGGATCTCATCCCAAGGACACCTGAGAACACTGCAGTTCCCCCGGCGGGCGGTCACTCACGGCACGTTTAGGGCAGCCCGGTTTGGAAAGTGAATCACATTCGCGTTATTTAGGGAAATATTAATCCGGTTCCTGCAGAAACTATTTGCTCGGCTGATCAGATTAAGGAATCTAGCCTTCGAGCGTGCCCCGCGCACGCACACGCACACACCACAGCAGGGCCCAAGAAATCTGTGATACTTCACAGCCTCAGACATATTGCACCAGCCATGCCCAGCTGCCACAATAATTAGCTTATGAATGTATCAGCTGGTTCTGCAATTTTTATAAATAATAACTAACCTACGGAGCAGAAAGATTTCCAGGAGCCTAATATTAGCAAGGAATTGCTCAGCCCTCCTCACTCTAATGTCATTGTGCTAAATGCCCTCTTCATGCTTGCAATTTTATAACCACTGGGCCTCCCTCTGATACCCATCTATAAATATTTATTCGGCATCAGCAGTGGCAATTCATTTTGCGTCTGCTGCCTTCCTAACCGCGGTTATTTGTTTTCTCCTCGTTCCACAGTCTATCTGTACAGTTATCTACAACAGATCATGCTTTCATTCCCCCCTCTACTTATTTAAGCAGCCTTTCTCCTAGCCCACTTAGAACTATCTAACCGTCTACAAAATGGGGTCAGTGGGTGCCGTCTGCAAGATGACTCTGCACCAGCACGCATCCCCAAAGCGGTCCCTTCTAACCAGGTAAAAGACGGAGCGTGTGCGCATCCTGTAAGACGTTTCTTCCCATTTAAATAATCTTAGCGTGCCATCCAAGAAAGTTTTGCAGTACCAAGCAAAAAAAAAAAAGTGTAAATGTCAAATAAAACAGTGACAGATGACAGTATTCTCTATTGAATAGCACCGTTGCTTCGTGCATGTTCGATGAGAACTCATGAATTATTAATAAATAAATCTCCCTTTTCTGTTATTAAAAAAAAAAACCACCCGCAAGTTGTGGGTATTTTTTCTTCTCCTCTCCCAGCAAGGCAGTAGCAGAGGGAACCCATGTGTGTTTTACCAAGCACTTCCAAGGGAATTATGTCCGCGTAAGAAATGCTGATACAGAATTTCACACGGATGGCGGAATTCAGGTTGCTTTCGGTTAATGTTAGTGGTATCGGGAAAGACAGGTGAAGAGAGCAGGACCAGGTTCAGTGACAGTAAACATATGGAGAATTTGCCTCCCAGGAGATGCTCTGTCCTTAACACAGCTGACCCTTTGGTGGCCCAGTTCTCTCAGTCCCTCACTCTCATATACAAATAGGCCCAACAGCTAACTTCAGCATTGCTGTGAAGAGCCTCTCCTATTCTCAGCATGCTTCTAACTTGGATTATCCGCTGGAAACTGGTCCATCTTCTCACGAGGAATGTCATCAGGAGCGAATTACCGAGGCACTCTGATATCTAAACAGGCTTCCTGCCTCCTTTGACCTATAAACATGTTGGAGAGACCCTACCTGTACATCCCATTCATCTCCAGGATCAACTTAACGCATCTTCCTTACAATGCTATCCATGGGCTACAGCCAGACGGAAAGAACACCCTGTACTTTCCCCCCAGTGCCCAAACTCTTATCCTTTGAACACCCATCCAAGTTAAACTTCAGCATCTTTGGGAGCATTGCAAGACTTTTAAAATAAGGCTGTCGCCCCATTAAAGAATCTTCGGTGAATCATATGGAATTTTAATAAAGCTGCACAAATTTGTGTTTGAGTAAAAACCAGTAGTTCAGAAGAACAACACACACACATTGTATTTTCAGGTGTGCTGCCTAAATGTGTCAAAGAGGCATTCCATCCCGCCTGCAAAAAGTGAAAAATACCTCTTCTAAGATGACACTTGCCACCTGCAGCTGTAAGTGTGCTATTAAAAAGTGGGAGAAAAACTTTAAAAAACCGCTGTCCAGGGTATCAGCAGCACTTTGCAACATTTACAGGGGCGCTAGTCTTAAATAGGGGCCCCACAAATGCAGCCAAAGGTTGGGAGGGGAATATGATGATCTAGCTGATTCAAACCAAGCAGGGGGTAGGTCTGATCAATGTCTGGACGGCGGACAAGGAAGCAACCATGAGCTCTCTGAATAAAGGGAGGGATGCAAGTAGAATAAATGGCAAGGTGTGGGAGTTCCAGCATCTGTCGCATTTCATCTGTTTTATTCCTTTTCTTATTTTATATTATGTGTTTGAAATTATTGACCATGACACTGCATGACGGGGTGGGCTACTAACGTAAATGCAACACGATTGTGGACGGCAAAGCCTGCCTTCATTGAAATCTTCTGAGCAGGGAAGGGCGGCAGTTAATATTTTTGTTGCCTCTGTCATTGCAGAGAGACCACCAATTCTGTAGCAAGGCCTCCGCCTCCCGCTTTGTTTTGCATGCCGGCCTGCCTACTTGCCCCTGGAATCCAACCCAGTTGCTTACATTTGGAAAACCTGGATGGATGAGCTCGTCTGTCGTATCTCATTACAGAGCATTAGCATGTCCTGAGTGTTTTAAATTGGTAAAAACAAATATCAACATTATTAGTGTCCTATTTTTAACTTCTTGATCTCTTTCCCAATGGCATGCATTTCCCACAGCTAAAGAAAGCATCTGCCAGGGAAGGACGCTTTCCCATTCTTCAACTCAGTCAACGTATGCATTTGGGTATGGTGAGATGGAAAGGCCCTAGAGGAAAGGGGAGGCAGGGGGAGAACTGAGGACTCATTCCCCAAACTTATCAGTGATCCCTTTTTAGCTGCTTGACCCTTTTACTTCTGTAATATTTAGGTCAGCAACAGTGGCTGAGGAAACAGCACTCGCAGCATCTGATAAAGGACCGCCACAGGCACAACATGCTCCACGGAACACAATTTGAACATAAGATTATCAGGGATTCCTGCTTAAAAGCAAGCAGAACTAAGCAGAAGTGCGCATATGTTTTAAGCCTTAGCTCAAAGGAGACTGCACTGAAATCAGGGCTCATTCATTAGTTTCCTAGACAGTCAAATCACACACGCTGTGGTGGAAGTTGGACTGGGGCTACAGCTTGGAAGAAAGGGAGGGGGGGGTAACACTTTCTCCATGCTTTCCCCCTGATTGAAGCTAGTAAAGATGGGCTGTGTTTGGGGGGGGGGGGGGTTGACAGGCAAAGAAAAGGTGTCTTGCACGCGGTAGAGGGCCCCGTCCCGGAAATCACCTGGGCCAATGGAGGCTCCTGGGCAGACCAATGGCTGAAGCAACGATGGCAAGCCCCTCAACAGAAGCCCCGCCCAACAGCTTTCAAGGAAGGGCCAGGCAGGGGTGCTTGGTTGGGATGTTCCCCATGATGGCCACGCCCTCTGGGCAGTGGAGACATAAGGCAGGGCTCTGCTGCTGAGCCATTCTCCCTGGCAACCCTGCAGATGCCAGCGGCATCCACATCGCCATAGGCCACCTTAGATCAGAGCAGAGGTCCTCTAAGGTAGCAGAGGAGGGAAGAGCACAGGAAGGGGAAGCCTGGGCCGGGAATCCAACCACCTCTGTTGCCACACCCAGCAGGACCACACCCCTTTCCATGAGGCTTTAGATGAGCCCAGGCCTGTCCTGCCCAGAGGAAATCGTTTAAAGGGTAGGAAGCAGAGCAGCCAAGGAGGAAGGGTCAGACCTCTACCTCGCTGTCAGAGAAGAGGTGTGGCGCAAGGGAGAAAGGGACTGGGGTGAGACAGAACCCCCCCTCCCTCTCCCAATGACGGTGGCTTTGTCTGTGGCGTGCTGCTAAAGGACGCTGGAGGGCTCAGCAGCCCTGGGCTCCACCCTTAGGAGCCAGAGCCTGACACTGTCTTTTTCCTTCCCAAGCAAGTTCCAAAAAGAGAAATAGCACTGGGCGGATTTAACCCCTACCTCTTCCTCAGTGTGACGGCCCCAAGTTGGGGACCCCCAGTGGCGGCTTTGGAAGATTAAGCTGCACATCTGGTGGGTGACCCATTCACAGATTGCTTATTGATTGCACAAGGTGGCCGTCGCTTTCAGGAAATAAGACTCTCTAAATATATGCTCTACCCTTGCTTGACGTTATTAGGTATTTCCTATCTCATTGTGCTAAAACACAGTCACACACACACAGTGCAAAAGCAATACAGTCATTAGAGCACAGATCCAGTCCCAGAGACGTACATTCTTTTTTGCTTGCATAGTGCTCCCCCCCCCCCTTTAAATTGTTCGGCTGTGGGGATGTAGTGCTTATGCCCTGAAGCACTGCTCAAGCATCGCCCTCCATCGCTTTCCACAAGAGGAGGACAATGAGGTAGCACAGCCCTCCACATCAGATTCAGAAGGCGGCGGGGGGGGGGGGGGGGCGATGAAAGGCCACCCCTCCAATCACCACCGAGTCTCCACCCAGGATCCGGGACTTGGCAAGAACAAGCACAAATCAGCTGCAGCACAGACTTCCCTGCCCTCGTCCCTCTACTGTCCTTTGCGGAGTTCTGGACGCCAGATGGAGATATGTGGGAGAAGGGAGGGGAGAGACAACTAGATGCTATTGAGAGTTTGTGTGTGGATCATGGGTAGTGGTGGTGGGGAGATACAACACAACATGTTGGCAGCGGTTACGGTTCAAAAGCGAGTGGGTAAAGGACCCTGCTTGGCACAGCCGCCCTAAATTTCTCAGCTAGATTGAGAACATTTTCACACATGAAGCTTAAGTCGTTCCTGAGCAAGCCGAACAGAAAGTGGTAGTTTATACAAATATAAGCGCTACAAAGGTCAACACGCTTATATGAATTACAAATGCCTGCCACACTGACAACGTTTGACAAGTACAAACACCACGAAACTCAGAGGTGACAAAAACACCCCAAGACCAGAATTTGAAGAAAGAATATGAAGAATGGTTAAAGTGCTTGGGGCTCTTTAGCTTGGAGAAATGACAGCTGAGGGGGTGACATGATCGAGGTTTATAAGATTATGCATGGGATAGAGCAGGTCGAGAAAGAAGTACTTTTCTCCCTTTCGCACAATACAAGAACTCATGGGCACTCCATGAAATTGCTGAGCGGTCGGGTTAGAACGGATAAAAGGAAGTACTTCTTCACCCAAAGAGTGATTAACACATGGAATTCACTGTCACAGGAAGCGGTGGCGGCTACAAGCATGGACAGTTTTAAGACAGAATTAGATAAGCAAATGGAGCAGAGGTCCATCGGTGGCTATTAGCCACAAGATATAGATAGGAACTCTCCGGCTGGGGAAAGGGATGCCCTGTATTCTTGGTGCTTGGGGGGGGGGAGGCAACAGTGGGAGGGTTTCTAGTGTCCTGGCCCCACTGATGGACCTCCTGATGGCACCTGGTATTTTGGCCACTGTGTGACAGAGTGTTGGACTGGATGGGCCATTGGTCTGATCCAACACTGGCTTCTCTTATATTCTTATGTAATGTTTAGACAATTTCACAGTTCTTAAGTCATTAGGGATCTGAAGGAGACAGACTTTAAGGCCACTGCCCATATTCTACTAATGCACTAATGTCCAGACGGAAGGAATACGCTGCCCCGAGTAATTTATTTTTGAAACACCGCATGAGTGGGGTATTCATCCTCACCAATACATCTTCCTTTACCACGAGTGTCTCTGATGGAACTTAATTAACTGACCTTGAGCAGCTACTTGTTTGGCTTGGTATTCTCAAACTATGTATCCCTATATATAGACAGATACACAGTTTATAAATAAATGTTTCTGTGCTGACATTTTGCTAGGGTTCCAGCAAATACATGAGTAGGCAAATGAGATTTTAGTGAGTGATTAAAAAAAAAATCTCTACTCAAAATATATGTAAGAGGATATTTCCTCACCCACATCTTCAGTGCGGGAAATGTCAGCATCTGTGACAAAAAAGGCAATGTGTGATGTATGCCTTTAAAGAGATTAAAATTACGCTATTAGTGACAGACAGATGACTTTCTAGCTGTGCTCATGCAAAGGCCCTAAAACAAATGCTCAGCAGTGATTAACTGTCTTCACACGAGTCTGCAGCAGCACAAAATCAGCCAGGTAGTATTCCAAACGTGTTTGTTTGCTGCAAAGCTCTCCTTCTATTAATCCAGCATGTCTCCGTGAAAAAGACCCTAAGGGACTGAAAGGTAACTCGGTCTAGAAAAGGGAATGGATAAAAGGCTACTTCCTTCTGTGGCCCTTAATAAAACCTTGACAAGAAGGTCAGCTACCTAGCTCTGCTCTACACCGTAATACTTTTAGACATTTAAGCAGCAACTTCCAGAACTACTCCTTACCACCTTTATTTCATTCCCTTGATTCCATTTAGAGGATTCAGATGATAGCAATAACCTTGTGGTGACTGCAGTTGCCATGACAGGTGAGCTGTTTAGTTGTTTTCATCACAGCATGACTTATCCTGAAAAGATCTTTTTATCTCCTACGCGTGGTATAAGAAAGACCACCACCGACGAACTATCACTGTATGAATGAGTTAACAGGACACTTGAATCCACCCTGTCCAGTCTCTTCTTCCCTTTCCCTGCTTCAAAATGTCAATTAATTACAATCTCGCGTTGGATCTCTGTAGAGGGCTATATACCACCAGATCATATTTTGTAGATATTTTAATTATGTTGCAGAAGGTGTGTGTTTTGTATTTTGTAGATATTTTAACCATGTTGCAGAAGGCTGGTGTTTCCTCACAATCCTCTGTGATCACGCAAAGATGTAAAAATTGTTGAAGGAACTCCCATGTTTCAGCACAACCTATCAAAAGTTATCTGCCATGATTAGGCAGCTTTTGGTGCAAAGTGGACACTTCTCATTTCTAACATCTTCCCTTCCCGCTTCAGTTACCTGAGACTGTCTGTTAATGGGGGAGGAGGAAGAGTACGTGCATACTTTCCAACCTAAACCTCGCAGTACATGAATTTTAAATGAAATGTGCCTATTTTGGTTAGGATATGAGTTTATGATCTTATTTGTAACTGAACTGTTTAAATGCTTTTATGTGGATTTTAATGGTTTTTATGTACCAACCAATGTAAGCCGCCCTGAGCCTGTTCGCTGGGAGGGCGGGGTACAAATAAAATAAATGAATGAATGAATGAATCTAATAAAATAAATTAAATAACATAAATTCTTCAGAGGATAAAATATGTACTCTTTTTAGACATTTCTTTTGCCCCATGATTTCTTATTAAAATCCCAAGAACTGCGTTTCTACGCCCTCATGGATGGAGGAAGACCAATGAAAATACAACAGTGAAAACTAAACATCAAAACCAACAAGGCATCTAAAGAGAACATATGTTTATTAGGAAATTAAATATGTAATTTTTACCATCTACTGCCATTTTTAAGGGCCAACTATCATTTCCCCAACATTTGAGGGCTTCACTTCCAGAATGTTCTAGGTTACATTCCCTAGCATCTCCCCTAAAACGACAGCAGCTGCCAGGGAACTGCCTCTTGTCTCCACTGGACTGCATTACATTTTTATCCTGTTGCTCTTCCAAAGATTGTCAGGGTGACATTCTTAATTTGCTTCCCCTATTTTATCCTCGCCAACACACTTATGGGGCAGGTTGGACTGGAGGGAGATTGACTGAAACATAGTCACATGGCAAGGAAAGATCTGGACCTTGGTCTCTTCAAGCTCTCTAACTGGATCCCCATGCGCAGCAAAAAAACAAACAAACAGGATTCTGCAAGCAGGGGATTCCCTCAAGGAAATCCAACCATTCTATGCATTCTCAGCATCTCAAACAGGCTGATTTTCCGTTCCATCCCTTTCTCCTTTTAACAGACCTTCAACTGCACTCAGCATTCCATGGTCCTACAGCACATTCTGTCCTCTCTAGGCTGCTTACTGGGGAGGGAGTTCCTTTGGTTAAGTCTCCCAAGTATACAGAAGCCCCTTCTTTGTGGGTGGTCCAGTTTTGTTACTTCCTATTAGATATCAGTGACAGTCTAGGGAACTTGGGGGGGGGGGAGAGACTAAATCGCGACCACCCCAGCTGGCAGGCGCTTGACCAAGCTCCTCCCCTCCATATTAGAATAAAACACATACAAAAAATATAAAAACAGACTAATTACTTAATTGGCCCTTAATCAAAGGCCAAACACGTTCCAAACACCCACCCTTTTTTGTTCTTAGTTATAATTTACAAAATCTTATTTTTCTACATTGGAGCTCCATGCCTCCATGACTTCTCCCATGCCTGTAGGTGACCCCACTGTGCATACCGACATACATTCTTTATTTACGATCCAGAGATCAAAAAACATTATAACAACAGCGTCTGAGTCCAGTACACACGGCATACAGGCATAAACATGAAAGAAAATTAAAATTTAAAATATACCCTCTATACAGGCTATGTGTTAAAGGTTCGATCATCAGCTTCCTTGCAGATAAAACCATAACACAAAACTTGGCCACTTTAATGGAGGTCTCGTTTGAACGCTCTGCAAGGAGGCGGGATGTGTAAAACGTATCCACTCTACCTGGGAACTTAAATAGGGGTGAGGAGTATGGAGTGTGTGCCGCGTAGAATTTACAGTGTAATTACACATGCTCGACCGTTTCGACTGTGCCAGACTGGCAGGGACAAAGGCTCTGGGAGCATATGGAATGTGAAGGTGTCTCTCTTCCGGAAGTGCTGAAGGCACATGGTTAAGCTGAGCCAGAGTGAAGGCTCTGCCGCGTTTGAGAAATTCTGTGGTGCAGAGAGGTCTGGTACAGAGTTTTGAGTGCGATTCCCCACGGCCAGACAGAGGTGTGCCCAAACTCTTATCAGCTTGGAGAGATGTATCCCAAATTTGTTGCTTTATTATTTCTTTGGCTCCCAAGGGCCCAAGGTGGGAAATTGCTGAGGGGGGAAAATGTATTGTTCTAATTTGTTCTTTTTGGTGTCCATCCAGACTGAGCGGTAGGTGACCCCACTGCGTAGCTTTCATCATCCACACAGGAGCCAGCCAGGGTAGCAGATCCCACCCCCACCCCCCGGACACTAATATTATTGACAACGGAAAATGCCCATTTTTAAAATATTATTTACTAGCTTTCAACTTCCCTCTAGATAACAACATGCACGTGCCCCAAAATACTGTGTGATCCTTTCCCTTCCCATCATGCTTTTAGCTCTTTAGCAGTAAACTGGATATTGTGGGTATACTTTAAATGGGTTTATAAAGGGGAAGCCAACAGGGGTATATTTGAAAAGTTGGAAAGAATGTGCTCATGGTTGAAATGATGGTGGCCACCTTAGGGGGGAGGGAAAAAACAGAGGGGTAAAAGTATCAAAAAGTTGGAACTAAACTGTAATGTAATAACAATATTGGGATACAATAAAAACATTTGAAAAAAAAACAAACTGGATATTGTGCAGGTAAACACTGTGACCCCATTCTAACTTGTACCATGTCAGAATCTTTTAGCGCTGCCATAGTACCTGCATGTCTGTATGGAATCGTTATTCTGAGACTGATTTTTCCAAGAAGTGACTGAAGGGAAGGAATGGATAGAACTACATACTATCCAGGATGGTTAATTGCTAAAATTGCTAATTGTGGCCTTTATGCCCTCTTTATAAGCCCCTTCAGATACTACTGAACGTGAAACAGGACTAGATGCCCCACTGGTCCAGTACATTTCTAATGATGTTCTACTGGCTCTCCATAGGAACTTAGAGCCTGGGTAGGCGGTGCAGTCCCTTGGACTGCAAGGAGATCAAATCAGTCAAAAGAAATCAATCCTGACTGTTCCCTGGAAGGACAGATACTGAAGCTGAAGCTCAAATACTTTGGCCACCAAATGAGAAGGGAGCACTCACTGGAGAAGACCCTGATGCTGGGAAAGATTGAAGGTCAAAGAAGAAGGGGATGGCAAAGGATGAGATGGTTAGACAGTGTTATGGAGGCAATGAACAAGAAATTAAGCAAACTCCAGAGGACGGCGGAGGACAGGAGGGCCTGACGTGATGTGGTCCATGGGGTCGCAAAGAGTCAAACTCGACTGTGTGACTGAACAACAAGACGTTGTTTATAATACTGATAGAACAAGGTGATATTTATGGGCTTTCTGGACTTGAATTCTTCTCTAGCCTTTAAATTTTAGATGGGCAGATGGATATTTGAGGGTGGTGGAAGCACCAGTAGTCACATCCAGCAAAGCTAGGCGAGAATATAAAAGCTCATGCTGCAGAAAAAAATAATACCTTTCTCATCAAGAACAGTCTGCCAGCATTTGGGAAAGTGACCCTAATAAGACAGTTACAGTAAACAGCACCTTCAAGCTCATAGTACAGTTTTGATGTGGTTATCAGTGCTCATGGAATTTCTTGCTTGTACATCAAACAGAAAGCCTTAGTATCTTCAGGCTATCAAAACCATGCTGAAGCGTCATACGACAATCAACACTACCTGCTAGAACTGTGAAACAAAAGCTGTACGTACTCAGAAATTCTTGTGCATGAAGCAACGCTGGGCAAAGCTACAACAAATTTTGTCTTCACACATTTCAAGCCCTTGCTGCTCGACAGTTTTTTTATCCTTTTGCATTACCTACTGAATTTATTTATTTGCTTCCATATTTATGGCCCGCTTTTCGTTTCACAGGGGACCTCAAGTTGTTTACAATATTGTTCTCATCTCCTCCATTTTATCCCTATCACAACCCTGTGAGGGAGCTTTAGCTGAGAGTCTATGACTGGCCCAAGGTCACCCAGCAGGCTTCCATGGCACTGTTGGGATTCAAACCTGGGTCTTCCACATCCTAGATGTTCAATCTTAACACTACATCAACCTGGCTGCACCATGCACTCAGGTCCATAGCCAGGATTTTTTAAAAAATTCAGGGGGGCCTTTAAATAAGTCAGGGGGCACCCCACACACACTCCTGCGCCCCTCCCCCCAAGGAGCACCTGGGCTGGATGGGAAGTCGAGGGGGACTTGGTGGTAAGTCAGGGGGCCAGGCCCCGAGACGCCCCACTGTAGTTACGGGCCTGCATGCACTGCAACACTTTAGTCAACAGCACTTAATAGATTCTAACTCTGGAGAGTGGATGGAGACCAGGAGCCCTAGGAATTTTTAACATACAAGCTGGCACAGATTGAAGCTGGTGAGCCACCCAAATTATTTTATTTTGGGTGGCTCACAGAATTTCTATTTCAGGACACTTCTGCGTAAAACAACAGGAAGCTTACAGGCATTCTGGTGCCAAGCCTCAGAGAGAGAGCCTGGTAATTCAGTTTGCACTAAAAGGATCCTGATTAAGGACTATCCACTCCTGGCTGCACAGACATCTTTGATATTTGTCCCGAGGAAAGGACGAAGGGCACGTTTGCAAAATCAATTGTGCACTTTTTATATTTACTGCACTTTTACCACATATGTCATTTATTACACAGTGGAAAACCGTTAAATGCACAGTAGTTGTGCCAAGTGGCATTATGCTTTTAACAGCTTTATTCGTTTAACAGCTCCAGCTCTCATTATATTTTGCCATGTGGTACATGAGATTTTTATTCCTTTAACAGTGTAAGAGGGGCTCCGTGGCATTTTTCCTTTTATGCCTTTCATACTGTGCCTGGGGTTTTGCCCCCTTTTTTTTGTGAACATTAACCCAGAGGCTCTGTTGAAAACAAGCGGTGCACCTAAAGATGCAGTGAAAGAAAATGAGGAGGAGAAAGATTTGGGTCCCTCTTTCTGTACTGTCGTACAAGTCCACAGCAACATAGTGGTAAGACTGTTCATGATTCTGCAAATTCTTGCAGAAGCTCTCTTCCTTTCCATTATAAGCATTTTGGAATGCTCCTGTTTCATCTCTTTACTCAAAGGGACACAGGTTCAAACGCTAAGAACCATATCACTGACTCAATGCCTCCTTCTGAGGTTTCCTACAGTCTCTTGCAGGGCTACAGGGGAGCCAAACCATTGCGACTGTTAAATATGACTATTTTGGAAGGTCCTCGCTTTACTGAGCAAGGTGGTGGTGGGGGATTCAGATATGTTATATGTTTCTGTTTCGTTTAAACTCTCTTTCAGAAGAGGACGATCGGATAATGTCTTTGCTAGCCGTTCCATTTAAAAACGCAGAAAAAGAAACCATCGGGAGCTACAAAGACATGATGGATTCTCCAGAGATGATTATTATTGTCCTTTTTATAACTGTGGAAACAGCTGTATTTTTTATTAGCGGGGGAAGGGACGGGTCTGATTTCAACCTCAAATGCTTTCTCTTTTCCTGAAGGAGGAGGAGGAGGAAAAAAAGAGCCCCCAACTCACCTGACTTTTGTTGGCCGCCACTTTGGCAAACAGAGCCTGAGACACCTTGGCCCTTTTCATCTCCTGCTGGATCTCGTCATAAATGGCAGCTGTGATGTTGATGTTGGCTCCTTCCACCTTAATGGGGAGGTCTGTTGTCGGTGTCGAGGTTTTGGCCTACCGAGAGACCATGAAAATAATAATTAAAAAAAGTGCTGCTTTTCAGCCCGGCCATCTGTGCAGAAATTATCAAAGGATTTCAGTCAGCTGATGCCAAACTGCATTAGCTACAGAGGGACACTTCCTGTCCATTATTCTAATCAGGTTAATTGTGATTGGAAATAATTGCAGTGCATTCCTATAGGACGCACACAGCTCCCCCACACCCCCAGCCCGGCCTCACAGATACACCTCTTCCTCCCTCCCTCTTTCACTAACACATAACAGAAACATATATGCCGAAAAACGGAATGGCTACCCAAGCAGAGGCGTCATGATTCAAACAATTACCTGATTCAACTAGCTACAGCAGATACAATATATACATGAGTGTTTGAATTTTTGCTCCCCCCCCCAAAAAAAAAAACCCTCGGTATACCTTAGAGGAAGAGCCTATTCTCCCAGAAAAAATGAGTAAATGCATAGAGGTCTCTAAATAATAAATTATTACTCAATTTAATGCACTCCCTCACGACCGTCTCATCCTTTATTAAAGCTGTACGTATGTATGGCTTCCCATCATTATGCTGGCCAGAGAGTCACCTAATTTCACCTAGGAAATCAGTGGAAATGAAAAGAAAGTGATAATGCCGGGCTTGTCGGTGCATTTGATGCGCTGCCCTTGGTCTCCGACACTCATATTGCAGTTCTGTGAGTTCCACTGCACTCCTTTTAATTGAATGATTTCCAATCAACTTCTGTGACAAATGAAGGACAATAAACGGAGGATGCTGGCACTTCCTGATACTGAGCCAGCAGAGAGAGAGAGAGAGAGCCGGGGGAAGTTCAGGAATGGGGAGGGGAAAGGTGACTGATACTAGAAGCATCCCTGAGATGCATTCAGACAGGACGCTTCATTTCACCAGTATGGGTCTGAAGTATTAGATTCGTGTCTAGTAGCACCTTAGAGACCAACCAGGTTTTGGAGGTATAATCTTTCAAGAGCCAAAGCTCCCTTTGTCAGATATCTGAGGTCTGATTCTCAAGAGCTTATTTCCCCGAGAATCTTGTTGCTCTCTAAGGTGCTGCTGGACTCGAACCGAAGACTTCTACTGCAGACCAACAAGGCCACCCTCTGAAACCAAGGTCAGAAGTATGTTAGTGAAACCACCAAATAACTGGTATACCTGTCATTTTACTGCTCTATCTAACACCAGTTGTTCACACACAGCAGCAGCCGGGGAAGCCTACAAAGCTGGTACCTCTGTGCTGGTACCATAAAACCAACCTGACTTAGAGGCAGCACTGAATATTTGCAGTCTTTGTATCATCTAAGAGTTGTGTGGGTTCACTGTCTGCAAAGAAAAAGCAGCTTTCACTAAACTATCTTTAAAGCAGGATGACAGAGTTTCTGTTTACCGTGCAATCCTATAGAGAGTTACTCCAGTCTAAGCCCATCAGTTTCAATGCACTTAGGACAATTAAAACAAGGACAAACAGATTAAAAAATAGTTTTTATTCGAGAGCTATTACTGCCTTAAATGCTGTATGAAATTGGAATTTGGGTGACATTAGTGGTTTTAAGTTGCTATGTGAACCTTAGGGGAGTTATGAGATAGTTGTGAATGGTTGTGTGAGTGTATGAATATTGTTGTAGATCACCGAAATGATTGCATCGTAATTTCGTTGTACTATGTACAATGACAATAAAGTATATTACTATTACTATTACTATTACTACTTAGACTGTAGTGACCCTGCACAGGAGTGCCCTGTTAGAAACACAGGTGTGGGAACTGTGGGCTGTTGTAATATGAATGACTTAACAAGTGTCAACCTTCCTTCTCTTTGCTAGCATCAGCCTTGCGGTAATTGCCCGTTCCGAATTTCTCCCCATTTTCATCAAAGAACCAAGAAGATGCAGCAACCATCAATTTAACCTTTCCAAAGTTCACCTTCAATGTATTTGGACTGTCTTTTACGACACCGATTTGGCACTGCTTAACTATTATCAAGGACACACCTCAGAACAGCGGCCCTTCAACTTAACAGTTGCAAGCCGAGGATGGCGACTAAAAGGACAAAAAAGGGTACACAATAGGAAAATGCTAATATTCTGTTTCTCAACACTCTCTCATATTGCCCACCCCATTGCAAATCGTATCACAGATTGGTATCTATGGAAACGACGTTTTGTATGGTATAGAATTAACTTTGGCACCAGAAAACAAATTTGTCTTTCTTTTTTCTTAAATATATGTTCTCCTTTTATTGAAGAAACAGAATAAGGTCTCATAAACAGCTAATAAGTTGGATTCCACCTATACAGGCATGGATATCATTAAGATGCCCTCCTGCCTTAATTACGAATCGGTGGCTCATGGGTGGGGGAGAGCCGTGTGTGCTTGGCCACAAGGACGCAAAGACAGCATCACAGAACTATGGCCACTTCTGCTGCTCTGCTCCTTCCCTTTGCAGGACTTGCGCGGCTTTTTCCTGTCCCTGACCTGTTCTCGCTTTTGTGCAACCCAGAAAAAGAACTTTCGAAATCAGGCTTCTGTCCTTTTCTACTCCTGCTGGTTAACGGTGACCAAAGAGACACTTTGTTGTTGTTGTTCAGTCGCACAGTCAAGTCTGACTCTTCGCGACCCCATGGACCAGATCACGCCAGGCTTTCCTGTCTTCCGCTGTCCTCTGAAGTTGGCTCAATTTCATGTTCGTTGCATCTATGACACTGTCTAACCATCTCCTCCTTTGCCGTCCCGTCTTCTTTGACCTTCAATCATTCCCAGCATCAGGGTCTTCTCCAGGGAGTGCTCCCTTCTCATTTGGTGGCCAAAGTATTTGAGCTTCAGTTTCATTATCTGGCCTTCCAGTGGACAGTCAGGGTTGATTTCTTTTACGACTGACTGATTTGATCTTCTTGCAGTCCAAGGGATTTCTTGCAGTCCAAGAGACACTTACATACAGGGATAAGTATGTAACTATGAAGAAAGGTTAAAGTGCTTGGGGCTCTTTAGCTTGGACAAATGACGGCTGAGGGGTGACATGATCAAGGTTTATAAGATTATGCATGGGATAGAGCAGGTTGAGAAAGGAGTACTTTTCTCCCTTTCTCACAATACAAGAACTCTCCTGGGCACTCAATGAAATTAGTACAGATAAAAGTTCACCCAAAGAGTGATAAACACATGGAATTCACTGCCGCAGGGAGTGGTGGCAGATACAAGCACAGACAGCTTCAAGAGGGAATTGGATAAATATATGGAGCAGAGGTCCATCAGTGGCTATTAGCCACAAGGTATAGATAGGAACTCTCAGTCTGGGGCAAGTGATGCTCTGTATTCTTCTTGCTGGGGTGGGGGGGAACAGTGGGAGGTCTTCTAGTGTCCTGGCCCCACTGCTGGACCTCCTGATGGCACCTGGTATTTTTGGCCACTGTGTGACAGAGTGTTAGACTGGATGGGCCATTGTCCTGATCAAACATTGGATTCTCTTATGTTCTTAATTAATGTGCTAAAAAGCAATTTTCAAATGTTGTCACCTCGGGGACAGGGACGGTAACTGGAGGATAAGAAACACAGTTCAGCTATAATGCCACTCCATCCCATCCCTCCACTGCAATGTGCAGAAGAGGCAGGGTTTGCAGGCAGCCCTGCAGGAGAGGTGTCTCCTCGCTCAACTTTGGGGGCAGGGAGCGAGGGCTTAAGAGGCCCTCCATGCCAGCCCTCTGATGTTGCCCTGCCGCCCATCATGGCAAGCCAACCTCCCAGCAAAGCCACATCTGGTTGCCTGTTTGGGGGCTAAGTAGGAACCTTTTGACCTGTCCAGCTAA
>NW_015168083.1:417716-467616 GCF_001447785.1 Gekko japonicus | reverse complement strand
GGGGAATCACCTACTCTACTCTCAAGTTTGCGGGAACAGAATTCATTTAAGACCTAGCAGGCTGTGGGCTCGGGTTTGTGCAAGCTTGCTCAATGGTGAGGGCAATGCTGGTCAGACTGGTTGTGTTATATGTGAATGGCTTAGCGAGCACCCTGAGGCATCAGTCAACAGGATGAAGAAGAAAACCTCAGACCAGAAACCTGGGGCTATGGTGCTTTCATGGGGCAGGGGTAGGAACCCCTTTGACAGGTACTGTTTTCCTTGACCCAAAGACCTCACAGCTTGGGGGAAAGGAAGAAGAAGAGTCTCATGGCAGTTTACAATCTCCTTCCCTTCCTCTCCACACAACAGACACCCTGTGAGGTATGTGGGGCTGAGAGATCTCTTTCGAGGACTGCTCTTGAGAGAACAGTCTGAGAGAGCCATGACTGACCCAAGGTCACCCAGCCAGCTACATGTGGAAGAGTGGGGAATCAAACCCGGTTTTCCGGATTAGAGTCGACCACTCTTAACCACTACACCAAACATAGCACACCTCCCTTAAGTACTAGCAAACACTTGGCAAGGAAGAACCAAGGCTGTATACAATTGGACTTGGAACCAGGGTGGTCTCTTGAAAAATCAGGGCCGCACAAACAGTTCTGACTTGCCTACATCCCTTCATATGCCCACATGGCAAAATCAGTTATGCCATGTGTTATGTGCTCTTGGCCACTGCAGATCCTGATTGGATGCACGATGGATACAGCTGACCCTCGATCATTCCAACCAATGGCATGGACTCCCCTCATTCTGCATCTGCTTCAATTAATTTGATCTCTGGTGACCATGAAATGCATGGACATCACTTGATGAAAAAACTGATCCAAGCATATTTAGAATGCCATTTCTGGATTTCACACATGCACACCATCAATGGGAATGTGTTAAGTGGAATATGCAAAAGTGATTAAAGGTAAAGGTAAAGATTCCCTTGTTCGAAAGCCAGTCGAGTCCGACTCTAGGGTTGTGGTGCTCATCTCCATTTCAAAGCCGAAGAGCCAGCGCTGTCCGAGGACGTTTCCGTGGTCATGTGGCCGGCATGACTAAACACCAAGGCGCACGGAACGCTGTTACTTTCCCACGAAAGTGGTCCCTATTTATCTACTTGCAATTTCTTGCTTTCGAACTGCTAGGTTGGCAGTAGCTGGAACTAGAGATGGGAGCTCACTCCGTCATGCGGCAACTCGGGTCTCGAACTGCTGAACTACTGACCTTCCACAGCCTGCAGTTCAGTGTCTTAACCACTTGAGCCACCGCAGCTCTGCAGCAAAAGTGATTATAGAATAGCTAACAAATCGCTAAGAATTCTGAGTTCCAGAATCCAGCACTACTAAACAGTACTGTACACACCATGCCCTCTGTTTACCAAATGAATGATCTAATTATGGAAATGTTGCTTCAGAATAAAACTCCTCTTTTATAAAAATGAAACACACTGTGCTGGAAGTGTCCTCTTTTTCCTGCTAGGTAATTACAAACTAATTGTTATATTCTCTAGAACCAAACCAACTAGATAATAATTATCAGTTGGCTTTCATCCTTTTTATCAAGGACTATATTTACTCTTTGCCAGTAGAGCAGCATAGCTAGCGCACCCCTCCCCCCCAAAAAAATAACAGTTCCGATGTCTGATTTGTGGGTCTCAAACGAGGAAACGTCATGCTCCCCCACCCCAAGTATCAGCAGAAACCTGGTGCCAATCTCTTCCAGCATTTGTTCTCAGCCTTCATCCTGCATTCCGTTTGCAGAAAGGAGAGCGCTTACTACCATAACATCTGCAACCCCAACTGGAGCACCTGATGGTGATCTTGCCTCTTGGGCAAGTGTATACCTGACCAGGCAGGTCTTTAGATGTCTCAGTCCCAGATGTCTGGGCTTTATGCGTTAACACTAGTACTTTGAATTACTCTCCGGTACAAACCAGAAGCCAGTTAAATCCCTTAAGTGCAGGCGTAACGTGCTCCAGGCACCAAGTCCCAACGTGGACACCCTGTTCTGAACACATTATGCTATCGGTAGACTCCAGTCTCTGAGACACATCCTTGCTTACACTGCTCCACTTGCTGCTAAGAGGTTGGCTTGCCATCAGCTAGAGGTGACTGCAGCAATTCCTTGTTAGCATAGCAACCAAGGGTCATCACCAAGAAAAACGTTCTGATGTTCACAGGGACTGAAAGGCACAAACAAAGCTGACAACAAGCAGTGGCTGTCCCGTTCTTTCTGTTGTCAATAAATGCCCTGCGGCATTCAGTGGAGACCCACAGGAGGAGTATTCAGCTACTGTCCACACGGCACTGGGTGCACACAGCAGCGCCTTCTGGAGTTGGGGATCACGGCCAACGGGAGAAGCATGCTCTGGATTCTTTCATGTAATCAATTGCAGCTCATTCTTTATATTTGCAGCATTAAGAAGCAAGAAACTTATGGGTTTTTACTCAGGAAGGGTTGCTAGAAGACAACAGGTCCCTCTTAGCGGCAGCTCCAAATCCGCAAAAGATTAAGACCTCCCGGTCGCATTGGGGTGCCCCACCTGAGAAAACCCTGACATGGCATCTCGTATGACACCTGGCTGTGGTGTTTTTTAAACCGGGGGACCATTCTGAAAGCAATCATAAGAGGGTTGAGCCTTACCTGGGGGGTTCTGGAGGAACTTGGACTGCTGGCGGCCGAAGACACCATGCTCACACTGGAGTTCATACTCCTCTCTCTCTCATCCTGATATATACGATCTCGTTCTGTCTCAGGCAGGTTGAGGAAATTCTGCATTGCCCTCAGGTTTACCAGGAGGGACTGGGAGGCTGTTCTAGGGTCTTCTTCTTTTCGCAGGATCTCTGATAGCAATCCCTGGTTCAAAAAATTAAAAAAAAAAAGACCAAGTCTTTTTAAAAATCTGCTTGTTGAAACTAGCCAGGTTGCAAAGCTGAGACCCTTCACGAGTTGCTGAAGCGCAGGGAATGTTTTGTAGAAGGCAAGCTTCATTTTCTAGGAACTCTGGTTTATTATGGAGTGACTCTGTTCACAGATTCAGTCATCCGTTTAAGAACAATCTGAACACAGAGGTGCCAGAGAGGCAGGTGGGCAGTGGGACATCATTCTATAACTGCAATTATAGCCAGGTGCCGCCTGCAAATATTTTAGGAACTATTAGTGTGTGTGCTCTCTCTCTCTCTCGCATGCTTTCTTCCTCCCTCCTTCCCCTGCTTGAGGCTGGAAACACTTGGCAGCCCTGTTCATCTTCAGGAATCTGCCAAGTTTGGTAAATTTAGTTCAGACATTTAAACAGCACAGGAGACTTATGAAGAAAAATGTTTGGCAGGGTTTTGGACGTTACAGTTCATTCACTGCAAACTTGTCGGCTCTTACTAGTGGGAAGAGAGAAAATGCTGCAAATATGAGGAATTCTCTAGATGCTGTACCCTTAGAAATTTGACGGTCTGAGATTGTCTTGCCACTTCACTCAGAGAGTCAGGAGGTGGCACTGACCATATTTATTACACGACTCTTAGCTTTTTTACATGAAAGAAATCAGGGGCTGGGTTACGTGTGTTTGAACGGAACGTTATACTTGAACCTGCAGAATGCTAGCCAAGGTCCTGATATAGTATTTAAAATGTAACTGATCCCGAAGTAATTTTATGTTTTGTTGTACCGTTGCGGCTACCAAGCATATGTCATGCCTCTTTCCTAGGAAAAACGCTAATTACCCGCTAGCCCAATGTGTGCTCTCAATCCTACACAATTACAGGTAAAGCTACCACCCTACGGTCACATGCCAAATCTAGGGCATGCCTACAGAAACCTTACAAACAGGCAGCAGTCAGCCAACTCATATGCTTCCTCCCCACCCTCTCCTGCCTGAAATCTACTCCCTGACTATTTCCCTATTTAATAAAACATATTATCCTTGTCGTTCAAAGCAGCTTATAATAATAGTTTTTTAAAATTCTACTTAAAACCGTAATAAAATAATCACCCCCCAATCTCTCCCTCCCTCCCCTCTTTAAATGATGCCTGACGTTCAACCCCTCTCAAAAGCCCTGGCAAAGAGGCAGGCCTGGAGGCGTCTCCTGGAGGCGTCTCCTGGAGATCTCTAAGCAGGGGGCTCTTCGAGGAGCCTATTCCACACAGCCAGAGCCATGATGGAAAAGGCCTGGGCTCTGGCCGATGCCAGACGGGCCACCCTAAGTGGTGGGATAGCCAGCAGAGGGCTGCACAAAGATTGTGGTTGGTGCACAAGGACATATGGACGTGATGTCATCCCTCCTTGTCTCTCTCCCCTTGGCTGTTTCGTGCCAGCAGAGAAAGGGAAGAAGAAATTCACATTCAGCCACTTTAAAACCGGGCTCTGCTTCCCAATCAAGAATATACATCAGAGAGCCACAGCAGCAAAACACACATATACCCCCCCCCCCAAAAAAAACCCTGGCCTTACAGTCAAAAGACACATATTGAATCCTACACCCTGGCACTAAGGAACTGGCTTGGCCATGGAACCTGGTCAAAGAACTTGGTATATATTGTTAAGTGAGCAGGTAGGACACACAAACCAGTGGATGGGAGGGAGGTTGGGTGCAGGGCACCGCTCCGCGCTAGGTGCAATGTGCTCATCTGAATTACAAAACTACAGATATATGCTGATGACTTCCTTTAGGATAAGAGCCATGCTTACAGTATATTCAATATATTGTTATATACTATATATATATACACACACACACACACACACTATACATATACATATATATACACACACACACACAATAAATCGTTCAGTGAGCAGGTAGGACACACGAACCAGTGGATGGGAGGGAGGTTGGCAAATTGCCCCAGGGCACCTCTCCACGCTAGGTGCAATGTGCTCATCTGAATTACAAGACTACGGATATATGCCGATGACTTCCTTTATGATAAGAGCCAGGCTTACAATATATTCATGGCACAAACAACCGTAATACAGAAGAACAGCACAACTAGGGTCACGTGAGCCGATAGTAAGGCTGTGAACGCGGTTGTTCTGCAAGTGTCAGAGTGACTACCTATTCAAAAATAGCTGGCAACAGACAGAAGAGGCTGCAACACCTTCTATGCGTAAAAGGCTTATGCAACCAGGCACAGTCCAAGCAGACACAATGTTGGGAGAAATTCCAAGTCTAGCATGGTGGCTTTAAAAAAACCCCACAAAAACAGTTGGAAGGGAGACTGGGCTGCAACAACTCTGTGACTTTCTTCAACCTCAATTCCACCCCTAGCCAGGGTGTTTTTTGCTACACAAGGACAAACATTTAGTCTACCTGTAGGTTACCTCAGAGGATCATTCTGTGCTGGAAGTACTGCCTGCCTAAATCCATGCCATTAACAAGAATCTGTAATATGTGCAACTAGTTTCAAGGGGAAAAAAACTATTCTATCTCCATGAACAGTCTTCAGCAGTGTTCCCTCTAAGCTGAGTCAGTGTGAGCTAGCCCACAGTTTCCTAGCCTCCGGTTCACATATTTTTGTCTTCACTCAGGAAGGATGGCTCCAGAGCAAACTAATTTATGCAGTAGCCAAACTGCTCACGCACAGCTTTAATGCCAGTAGCTCGTAAAGTAGAATTTTTGCTCACAAGACTCCACAGCTTACAGGGAGCACTGTATTCTAACAATTTAACAACAGCTTACCGTAAATAATGTTTCAACTCTAAGGCCTTTACACATCAAAAGTCAAATACTTCCTTGTCCTCTTGGCTGCCAATTAGCTAATTGAAAATAAAATCAGCATATAAATATTTGAATGAAGAAATGGTTGTTATTAAGGACAAGGAGTTTCACCTAAGCAGAGCTTAGGAACTACCTTCATGACAGCTTCCAGTGTTACAGACTATAACTACATTGTTACAGTCGCTTCTAGAAATCACTCCCTTTTTCCTCTGAACGGCAATTCAGCTGGGGAAGAGGGCAAGTAGTAGCAACCAGTGATCTCAGTCTCTTCATAATGCACCAGCACGGATTACTTCCTGTTGAGGATACAGAGTGCAAAGTTCAGCCGGCCGCTCACCAGATCCACTAGGGCCCACACTGGCTTATAGCATCTAGCGCCAGGAAACTGGCTGTGTAATCAAGGCAGTGGTCACTGTATCTTTATAGGAGTGTACAGTTTCAACTTTCTTGAAAGAGACAAGTGTTAGGCCATTGCTTTAAAAGCCTTCTCAACTTCTCCAGCCTGCAGAAAGGGGCTGAACGGGTGGTGGTGTTTCAACACAACACATTCTTGGAGGAAACTAATCTTCTGAGCCCAGTTCAGTCATGCTTTCAATTGCACAGACTGGATGCTACTATTTCAGGGCCACGACAGAAGGTGGTGTTGGGTGGTTGCTGTCCCACACACAAAGGACTTATCCCAAGGAGGGCATCCCTGTGCTGTTTAACAGTTGTACAAAATTCCTTGGACGAATAAGCTAGAGGTCCCTGTGGCAATCCTCCCCCCTCATTTGTCCATCCTCTTCAGATTTGGGAACAGCTGTCACATCCTAGAATGGGTGCCTTGGAGATGCTGTGTCTAAGCTAAAGTTGAATCCAGAAAAGGCAAAAATAACAGTGGTTGAGTCAAAGCTCCCTCTAAGCTGTGGAGTCTTGTGAGCAAAAATTCTACTTTGTGAGCCACTGGCATTAATGCTGTGCGTGAGCAATTTGGCTACTGCATAAAGTGCTCTGGAGCCACCCTTCCTGAGCTCAGACAAAAATGTGTGAGCTGGAGGCTAAAAAACTGAGTTAGCTCACATTAACTCAGCTTAGAGGAAACACTGGGTCAAGTGTATCTGGTGGTGGAGGATCTGTGTGTCCCAGATGGGTCATACTCCCCTGAAGGACCCAAGAAGACAGGGAGACCAGATACCAACCAAATAAAGGGCGATGGTAACTAAACTAGAGACAGACATCAGTGCAATGAATCTATGGAAGGAATTCAGGAATACCAGACTATTTCTCTAACCCGGTGTATGTATTTTTAGTCCTTTCCCATGTTGTCTTTTCAGATCTGAAAGGGCCGTGGAGAACCCCAAAATGAAGCAAATAGGGAAGTAGCCTGCATATGAATAGCCTATTCATGAGAAACTGAAGTCTCAAAAAATCTATTTCCTTGCAAGGTTGAATAGATTGCTCTAACAGACTGTGTTGATAATCCATGGCAAGGAGATGACAGAGTGATAGAAAAGTCAATAAAGCAAAATACCGTGAGTGCACCTATCATTTATGTTGATATAATTCTGAGCTACTAGTCTATATAAAAACTAACCAACAATCAGCATTACAAAAATAAAAATAAAAATAAAGTGATACCAAATAATCTGTTCAGCCTTTTCTCACCTGCAACAAATTAGGCATTCAATATGCAAAGCATCTTCCTTCAGGAAAAACAAACGATCATGATTTCATTTAATTGTAATTTAATGAGGCATAATTTATTTTTAAAGTGATATACACCAGGTGTGTGGTACGGGAACTGGCCCAGCCAAACAAACTGAAGCACTGCTATTTTCGAGAAATGCCTAAAGTTAGCTGGAGACTGTTTTCATTTCTGCAAAGTATGTTTCTGCTACGGGGTACAAGCCGGAGGAGGGAACCCACAACATTTCTTCAAAATTCCATCAGCTAAATTAGTTCATTCCACATACAGACATCCCCCCCCCCACCACCACTTTCTTTAAACTGGGCAAATTATGAAGTAACTAGTCACGCAACTCTAGAACTCCAACCCTACGTGAAGTTATGAAGTTCAGAAAACAAAGGTGGTTTAGGACACAAACCAGGCACACCATGAAAGCTACAATAAAGACCGAAGCCTGCAATCGAACTTTTACTGTTCACATACTTGACATTAAGACAGCTCATTAATATAGTGTCTTAAACTGGAATTTTTTTATAGGAATTGTCTTCTAACCTCAACAATAGTGTTTTAAAATAGACTTCTAACAAATGGGGGCAAACAGAAAAAATGTAATACTTATAGGATCTGATTGTAAACAAAGCTGTGCACAGTCAAAATTAGTTATCACACATCCACAGTTCCATTTACATCTGAAACTTCTATCAATTGCTGCACTTTCTTTTAAAATTATAAATGGAATCAATAAAGAGCTTTATTTTTAAACTCGAAGTGAGGGAAAGACAGCTCCAACTCAAATACAAAACTTTCAGAAAGAAAAGAAATGGTATCCTTATCTGGAATACTTAGAAGAGTTTTTGAAGTAGAAGGAAGGAGAGGCTCAAAGAAGAGTCTTCAAAATGCTAGGTGTAACCTCTTAGGTTTACACATAGCACTGCTTCTAAATCTTGATTACGGGAACGGATTTAACTCCATACACTTACAGAACCTCTGAGACATCACTGACAGCTCAAAGTTAGAACATTCTACACAAGATCAAAAAGCCGATATAGAAATTGAACCAAATTTAGGCTCCCTCTACACATTACAGGAGCATCATGGTGCTGTGGGAACATGTTAAGAGGCCATCAACTACGCAAAAGGCACCAACTGCTACATTATCATTGCCACTCAATAATTGTGTGCTAAGGACCCAGATAACCAGCCATATACATCTTGTTAGCAATACAGCGACATCTTAGTTTAAATCAATCGAAAGAAAACCCTCTCATGATGCTGTAGTAAAGTGCAAAGAATCTTGGGATGGGCAGGGGATCCCCCATTTTGGGGGCTCCCCCCAGACACCGGCCAGCTGGTCAATAGGGGGAAGCCCCACCCCCAACAGTCATCTGCAGCCCCACTTGAAAAGAGTGGGCGCCCCACGCACCTGCCACGCAAGCTGCAAATTCGCAGTTTGCAGGGCAAGCATGCAGGGCGCCCGCTCTTTTCAAGCGGGGGCCACCAGCTCCTGCCCTGCAAGCCGTGAATTTGCAGCTTGTAGGGCAGGCCCGTGCAGCGCCCACTTTTTCTCCCATCCATTTAAAGGGTGCATGACGTCATCGTGTGGGGGACGGCCCCGCCACTTCCCAGAACACCCCCCCAATCCTCCCGCTGGGGAGAAGATGGGACCTGGCAACCCTAAAAGAATCCTCCATCATTAATCTATGGCTAATGCCAAAACAGTAATGAGAACTTAGGTAAGTTATTATTTAAAATACAAAGCTCTCATCCCTTTTGAACACTGCTGCTATTTTGTCAATTGCTTCATCCCAAGGCAACAAACTATTTCAAACTGCCATGTCCTGGGTGTAGCAGGGGAGGTTCAATGTTATGGAATATATTCAAGTATTGGTACCGGATCCGCTACGGTCGGGGGGCCAACATCTTTTGACTACCCCAGGTCTCAGGGACGTAAAATTCGCCAAGGCTAGGGCCAGGGCCTTTTCGGTGGCGGCTCCAACCTGGTGGAATGAGCTCCCGGAGGAGATCCGGGCCCTGCGGGATCTTGCGCAGTTCCACAGGGCCTGCAAGACAGAGCTCTTCTGCCAGGCTTTCGAGTAGGAGCCGCCGCCACTACTGTTCCATCAATGCACTGTCACCGAAAATTGGCAGAGATAACATCAGGGTGCAATCGGGCCCTGGAAAGAAGACTGGTTATCTGCCGCTTTGGAACTTATGTCGTTGGTCTGGATCTACCCTACCAGAACCCATCTTGGAACTGGGAACATCAGAGTACCAGCACTTTGTTGTACTATTGTTATGTTTTTATCTTGTTTTAATTGTTTTAATTATGGCTTTTGCCTCAATTGTTAGCCGCCCTGAGCCTTAGGGGAGGGCGGGATATAAATTGAATTATAAATAAATAAATAAAATCAAGGGAAAAAATGTATATATAAGTATATTAAACAGCAAGGGTGAGAGAGCTGATCCTTCTAGCACGCCACAGGATAAACACCACCCACTTGATTGTGCTCCTCTGGTGGAAACTCTATGTGTACAAGCAGACAGAAAAGACCAAAACCACCAAAGGGCTACTTTTCTTAACTCCAGCTCCATATCTCAACCAATGGCTAAGAATGGAGTGGTTAAACGGCTTCAAAGGCTGCTGATAGATCTAACAACATCAACAGGGATGACTGTCTCCTGTCTAACTTTAAAAGAAGATCATACCTCAGTGCAACTAAAGTTGTCTTGGTTCCAAACGAAGGCCTGAAAATGGACTGAAATGGGTTAAGGGCAGATTCATCATCCAAGAACCTGTAGAGTAGATCTGTCTACTATGTAAAGGCATAGCACTTATTATTGTTTAAAATAATTGTCACTAAGTGTGTGGGACCAGTAAGGCTGAGGTTCAGCTAAGGTATATGATGTCCGAAACACGACGGGGACAAACGCTGATCCCCAGAAGATCCCTAGAAGATCCCAAAAGGCCAACCCATGCTAGCTTTTCAAAAAGCTAAACATTAGTATTTACAGTTTATTCGATATAAAGTTGCTAGCCATAGCTACTGCACAGCTTCTGTGCCTTTAACAGCAGAAATACAGAAATTAAGCAGATGACACATTTCCTATTACTTTCCTCCCAAACCAAGAACCCCATCATCTCCTCACTTGTAGTTACCAGAAGGCTGCTAAGGAAAAGAAAAAAGTTGACATCTCAGATTCCATTTTCACAGCTCTTAGTATGAAATGGCAATTTCACATACATTACCAGAAGACTGACCAATGCCAAAATATTTCTTCTCCTTTAACTTTTTTTTTAAAAAAAGAACATACCCCCAGGAGTCTCAGTATTAATAGATTTGCTGAACTTAGAAACAGTCGTGTGGGAATATGACCCATGTCACGGTTGTCTTAATTTACAAACAATTAAGTCAGTAGTAATTTCTAACAATATTTTGGAATCCCAATCAGTCATATCCACTTTCGAGTTCTAGCCTGGATCTGAAACAAAAGCGTTGAGTGTTTTATAAGGGAACAAGAGGAATCAATGGCTGTATCTAAAATGAAATAAAGTGCACGCAGCCGGCGGAACCATACCTGAGCACCCAATCTCCCAGCGGCAATGCTGCTGGGAGATCGGGCGCACGGGGCCCCATCCCACCAGCTGTGTGTACTTAAAGGGACCCCTTTAAGTGCTTGCAGCCGGTGGGACCATCCCTCCGGGAATGCCCCCCCCCAAGTCCCCTGCTGGGGACGAAAATGGACCTGGCAACCCTAGACCAGTGCTCTACTGAAGCCAAAGCATGGCTGCATGCATTCAAACACAGGTTAAACATTTTTTTTCCAACTAAGAAAGATGGCCTACTTTATGAGCTCAATCAAGATCAGCTTTGCTGGATGCAAGAAACAGATAAGAAATTACTCAGCTTTGGCCTAGCAAAGGATGATTTATTGAGACTTGGAAAAAGTGAACCCCTACTGATTTTTAAGAAATGCATAAAAGATCTAGAGTACTTCAGCTCAGTTATATGAGCCCAGAGAGTATGCTCCACCCAGTCCTTCCATCTCCAACCATCCCAGCTTATACCCGATATTTAACAGCTCCTTGTTACCATAGAGCATTTATGCTTGCATATTTGAACGCTGCCCCTTCAGGAGCCTTATACGGGAGATACTCTAATCTGCCTTATTCAGACAGGCTTTGCCAATGCAATCTGAAAAAAGTTGACTCCCATATGATATTGGAATGCCCTCACTATAACTATTACCATGCTTTATGGATTTGCTCCTATTTTAACTAAATTTCCTTCTACCGTAACAAAAGATAACACAATCCCCTATTTGTTGGTGGATAGAGATCCAAAGACTACGTTGGCAGTGGCCAAATACCTCTCCCACCATACTTTCCTTAAAGAAATAAAAGCCCCTCATTTGCTGCTCATTGGATCAAAGCCGCTTGAAAAGGAAAGAAAGGAAAGGTCTGGAGCATCCTTTGTCAGATACATAAAATGGCTTTTCAATCATCAGAAGATATATAGGCACAGACAGAAAAATATGGCATGAAGAGCATGACTCTTCAGAGCATTCAAGATGTATAATGTATAGTGCCCATTTAAACTGGCTGTGGCCTGTGATAATGTGTCAACCGAGTTGTGCTAAGCAATGTAACACATTTAGTGGCGCAACACCTTTACCAACATTATCTCTGTTTAATCCTATTGATGAACAGTTCCAGCAATTTTGCTCTGGAGTTCCCCAATAACATTCCTCTTTTGAAGAATAGTGACTTTCAGGCCATCAGAAGAATGCACTAATCGAGTGAAATGCTCATCTGCAGGTTGCTAATTGATGCAGGGTTTTGGTTTTGGTTTTTTTTGTCAAACTTGCAATAATTTATTCTTTTGTATGAAGACTGTCTCACATAGACTGCAAAGGCCACTGTTGCCAAATTGAAGGATGAACAGGCCAGTTTGGTGTAGTGGTTAAGGTGCGTGGACTCTAAGCTGGGAGAACCGGGCTTGATTCCCCCCTCCTCCACTTGCCCCTGCTGGGCAAGCCATAGTTCTGTCAGAGCTGTTCTCTCAAGGACAGTTCTGGAAAGAGCTCTCTCAGCCCCACCTACCTCACAGGGTATCTGATGTAGGGAGGGGAAGGGAAAGGAGTTTGTAAGCCGCTCTGAGACTACAAGTGATGGGCGGGGTATAAATCCAATCTCTTCTTCTTCTTCTTCTTCTTCAAATAAGCCCTTGAGAGTATGGCCAATGTTCCATAGTAGGGCTGCCTGAGCAGGGTCAGAGTTTGCATTGTGGCGTGTTGCAAGGTCAGGTCCTCAAGTTAATGTCTCCTTTTTGGAAGCCCTCTTGTTGCTGGTGAATAACTGTTTTGGATTAGGGGGCTGCCTACCGCCTATAAGCAAACTAACAGCCAACTACCCAAAGTATGCAATATCATTGTCCACAATGGGCTGTATATCGTGACTACTGCACTGCAGCAGTTTCACCTGGAAGTTACAGGAGACAACCAGTGGCAATCCGTTTCATTTTCTCTTTGGCCTACCCTGTAGCAGTTTGTCCTTAGATAGCAGTCAGGCCTTGTTAATTTGTTTCTTCACTTCATTTGATGGGCACATTGCTGTTCTAAGAACGACTGATATTTTAAGAGAGCCCAGGATAGTCTTCAATCTTATATAAATCAAAAGATAATTCTGCAACCATTAGGGACCTACTCTGGATGTGCTGTGGTTAGACCACTATGACGCCTCCTGAATTTCAATACTGATCTTGCTTTAAACTCTAATTCATTACCTCATATTGGTCTGAGTCTGAATCTTAAAACTCATTAAACTAATGCTTAACGTATATATATCTCAGGAGATGTCTGCTTAGCCTGGGAACAGCAGCACTCAGTCTGATTTGAATAAAATGTATACCACGTGCAATGATGGGAATTCAATTTTTATTATTAAAAATGAAACGTTTTGCTCCTCGAAGAAAATGGTGCTATCATATTAGCTTAATAAAGTCTCTTTATTACAGTGTCTCTTTTTTAGGAAGGACAATGCGTGCTGATAGATCTGTGGGGAATTATGATAAAGAGAGAGATAAACGACCGTACAACTGCAACATATTTATGAAGATAAACCACGATAGGCCTCTTTGAAGAATATCGGAAAAGAAGAGACACTTCTCAATACCTAAAATTCTTGCAGTAACTGACATCCAAGAAGAAGAATACACTTACCAGTTTGGGAAGAAGCCCACGTTCCGGAATCCTGTCCTCCCACACTACTTAGATTACTTCCCTTAAACATGGAAGTGAGATTCTAGACAGATTTTTTTTTAAGTCTCCATGATTTGCCCTCCCAAAAAGCTGCCATGTATTATGTTAGGCGACTTCTTTAGATTGCTTTCCCAAGCATGGAACAAAATTTTTCTCATGCCACACAAAAATAGCCACTCAGTTGGAAGTTTCATACAATAAGGTGTTGCTTTAGAAAATGCCATTCCTAACTGAAAGTTAATATGCAGATACAAAAGCAAGTGACCATATGACACCTCTATATGAATACAGCGGAAGGACAACATGCTTTCTCACTCCATGAATTCAAGGTAAATGGCAGAAAAGATCTGGCTTCCAATTTATCAGTTATCTTTCTGCCTATACCAAAAACAATGCATAAATCTAGCTATTCTACAGCAGACCAAAATGGCTACCCCCTGATACTATAAGACTGTGGTCACACTGTCAGTGGGCCTTTGCCCGTTTTGTTCTAGTAAGAACAAAAATTATTAATTTCTATCTTCCCAAACAAATAATCTCCGAGGGGATTCTGAAAAACCCCAGCTTCTCTTTTCTGCCAACACATTCATGAAGGGGTCCACTACACTGTTAGGGCTTTTAGCACTCAGTACAAGTATGATTGAAGGTCAAAGAAGATGGGGACGGCAAAGGATGAGATGGTTAGACAGTGTCACAGATGCAACGAACATGAAATTGAGCAAACTTCAGAAGACAGCGGAAGACAGGAGGGCCTGGCGGGATCTGGTCCATGGGGTCGCGAAGAGTCGGACTCAACTGTGCGACTGAACAACAACAACAAGTATGAATTTACCTAACTGGTCATTTTGGCAAACACAGCACATGTCACAGTGCATGGTAATGACATCATGATTCACTTATTTAATGATGTTTCTATGGCAAAGGAGGGGGTCACACAAGATGTCCTACTGGTCCCCTTCCAGCACTACAGCTCAGAAATTCTAACCCTCAAGCATCAAAAGTCAGAACCTCCTTTTTGAGGAAAACAAGTTTCTGGATATCAAAATTATGACTTTACAAAATCCCGAACATTTGCTTTTGCTTTGTGTTTCCAACTGTTTTGAACTTTGTTCTCCTACTTGAACAGGTTCAACCTCTATAAGACAAGTTGGAGAAAATCTGAGATACTGTTTATCTGGAGGGAAATCAAAATAGGTAAATGGTCACTTTCTGTCTGGGTGCCTATCAGTGTTCCCTCTAAGCTGAGTTAGTGTGAGCTAGCTCACAGTTTTTTAGTCTCTGGCTCACACATTTTTGTCTTAGCTCAGGAATGATGATTCCAGAGCAAAGTAATTTATGAAGTAGCCAAATTGCCTGCTCACAACTTTAATGCCAGTAGCTCACAAAGCAGATGTTTTGCTCACAAGACTCCACAGCTGAAAGGGAACATTGGTGCCTATTGAAAACTCAATAATAGAGTCTCTCAGGTCCATAGAGGATATTGCATAATCTATAACGCTGCATCCCTGAGGAGAAATAAAGGTATAACTTCCAGAGGGATCAAGTTGGGTAGAACGATTTAAAATAGCAAGGTTGAAACAAGTAAAAAAATCAATCAGAAAGCGACCAGCCTGGTTGACCGTAGAATCTTTAGAACACCTAGGTAATAAAAAGGGAAAGGGGGTATGGGCGTCATCATCCCAATGAAGAAGTTTGCCTATCTGATCTCCTACTTCTCATCAATACTAGACAATATTTCTGATAAACAAATATTGACATTATCAGGATCTTCACAGTTTTGTCTCTGGATGGGTGACACCCAAGTTGTACTAGTAAGTGTGTGCAATAAAACAGTGCTGCACTTACCTGTAACAGTTGTTCATCGAGGTGTCTTCTGTGCAGGCACCAGACCAGAGGCTCTCTTACAGCTACTCTGGTATTTTCTTAGCATTCAGAGGGCAGCCTTTTCCCTGCAGAGGTCATTAGAGGCTGGTTTCCCACCTAATGCTCACTGTGCTCTGCAGTGAGAAGCCCCTTGGTCCTCCTGAGCCACCGAGAGTGTGACGAATGTAACTGTATCCTATGAACTCATAGCGGGGTAGGAGGGAGGGAATGTGTGCCTGCACAGACGACACCTCAGTTAACAAGAGTTACAGGTAAGTGTAACACTGCTTTCATCTTTAGTCTTCTGGGCAGTCCCACATTGGGAGACTATAGAGCTCCTTACCTTGGAGGCAGGGTGAGTTTCAGTGGAACAAGAAGAAGATATTGGATTTATACTCCGCCCTTCACTACCCGAAGGTGTCTCAGGGCGGCTTACAAACTCCTTCCCCTCCCCACAACAGACACCCTGTGAGGTAGGTGGGGCTGAGAGAGCTCTGACAGAAACTGCTCTTTTACAAGAACAGCTCTGACAGAACTACGGCTTGCCCAAGGTCATCCAGCAGGTGCAAGTGGAGGATTGGGGAATCAAACCCAGTTCTCCCAGATTAGCGTCCGCGCACTTAACCACTACGCCAAACTGTGCAGCACGGCTCTGCCAACTGCTGAATCCTATTTTGCATTCATGTCCACAGAATAGTGCTTGACGACGGTGTCTGATGACCACCACGTCAGTGCTCAGCAGATGTCCTCCAATCAAGTGTCCCTCTGGACCGCTGCTGATGCTGCCTGTGCCCGTGTAGAATGCCCACAAAGCTGCCAACTCTCCCACTCTCCTGGCTGATGTGATCACCACCAAAAACACGACCTTGAAAGACGTCATGAGCTACAAGAACCTAGCGGTTCGAATGGGGCTAACGTGAGCTGGGCGAGAACCTCTGACAAGGATTACTGTGGCACTATAGGTGGTCACGGAGGAAACGAATGAAACACCACCTTCAAAAAACACTCTTGAACGGTGGGTGAGAAAAGAGCATCCTGTCCTTGATCTTGGCATGACAGGCAGATATAGTGGCTAAATGTACCTTAAGGGAAGAAACTGCCAGACCAGTTTCTTTACGAGACAGTAGATATTCAAATACCAGGGCAATAGGACGATTTGCTGCGTGAACTCCCTGTATCCTCCTGGCCCAGTCAGAAAAACAGACCCTTTTACTCATATAAGACCTCTGAGCAGAAAGTCTACAGGCATCAAGGAAAGTCTACAGGCATTGGCTACCCGATCGGAGAACCCAAACTGAGATTGTTCAGCAGCCAAGCTGTTAACCTGAGCGTGTGCACATCGTGGTGGACCAAAGCACCCCTGCAAAGTAGGTCTGCAGCTAAGGGAAGGTGTGTGTAGAGGCCCTTGGATATCAGTAGGAGGACCTGAAACCAGATTTGTCTGGGCCAAAAGGGAGTGATCAGAATACACCACATGTGCTCCTCTTGGATTTTGGTCAGAAGCTTGCGGATAAGTGGGAATGGTGGGAAGGCATAAAACAGAGTGCTTGTCCATTGGATTTTGGATGCATCTCCTAGAAAGAGATGATTAGTGCCCGCCCTGGAACAGAATGCTGGGGCTTTTGTATTGGTGCTGGTGGCAAAAAGGTCCACTTTTGGAAAACCGTGCTGTGGAAAAATTGGGAGGATATAATTCTTCCCCAGAGACCATTCGTGTTCTGATTGCCTGATTCTGCTGAGGATGTCTGCAGTGTCAGCAGTACCTACCACATGTACTGCTTGGAGGGAGGATCCTTGGGCTACGACCAATTCTCAAACGAAAATGGCTTCCCTGCACAGGGTTGCCGACACTGTGTGTGCCCCCCCCCCCCGTCAGTTTATATAGGTCATTGCCGTAGTATTGTCTGTAATGACCAATGACTTTCCCCTTGGTGAGCTCTACAAATTAGGTAAGGGTGTAATGTATCACACATAACTATAAGAGGTTAATATGAAAAGCCCTCTCTTCGGGTATCCACACATCCCGCCCACCCAGTAAAGCCAAGTAACTACCTATCAGCGAGTAGATAAATGGGTACCCACCCTTAGTAGGGTGGGGGGCACCCTCCTCCTTCCATGGAGGTGTGTGTGGAGAAACAGCGGCGGCAACGGCGACAGCGAGAACGGCGGCTACAGCGGAGCAGCAGCGGCAGACGATCGGAGGAGGAGGAAGCGGTGCAACGCTGAAGGCGGCAAGCGGCAGCAGAGCCAGAAGGGGACTGATCCCTGGTGGCCAGCAGCGGAAGAGCAGTGCAGCTGTCGTCGACGGAGGATGGAGGCGCAGTGACGTCATCCGGAGGCACGCGGAGACGGAAGGACACAGTTGGGCTGAGGACAACGTCGCCGGCGATCCATCCGCCTGTCTGCCTAAGCACTGGGACATTTCACAGCCAAAAGAAGAAGCCGAGCCGGGAAAAAGTGAACGACACCGAGTCTCCACCAGGGTGCCGGTAGGCAGCCCCTCCCTTGAACAGATGTGGCCGTAGTTAGGGTTGATATAGGTGACTAGCACCCAAGAATTGTAAACCGCCCAGAGACCCCTACGGGGGTTAGGGCGGTATATCAAGTCGAATATATATATATATCCTGCATGGAAAGTGACCACACAATGGGCTCCCTAGCCCTGTAATGACGCATCAAAGGTGACAGAAAACTGAGGAGCCCTTCCCCCAGATGGTACCCCAGCTAGGAGGTTCCTATTGCACACGCAGCAGCCCAACTGCCATATTATGGATTTCAGTACCATGAATCTAGTATGCTGGGGATGCACGGCAGGGTGAAATTTACTTAACAACCAATTTTGTAAAGGTTGCATTCTTAGCCGTGCATGCAGGGTTTCTTGCTGTCACAGAGGCCTTCTTTCCTAACAGCTTCTGAAAGAAAAGGACTGACTGAAATTTATTCTTAGAAAGGCACTTAACACCTTGATGTACTGGCAGGAAAGCCTTGGCCACTGTGGTGTCCAGAAGGTCCCCAATAAAGGAAACCTTCTGAGAAGGTTGGAAGCGTGATTTCTTGTGTGATTACCAAGCCCAATTCCTGCCATCTTCAAATCAATGCTCCCCTCTAAGCAGTGGAATCTTGTGAGAAAAAATTCTGATTTGTGAGCTACTAGCATTAAAGTTGTGAGTGAGCTGCCTAAATTAGTTTAATCTGGAGCCATCCTTCCTGAACTAGGAAAAAATGTGTGAGCCAGAGGTTATGAAACTGTGAGCTAGTTCACACTAACTCAGCTTAGAGGGAACACTGCTTGGTGTAGTGGTTAAGTGCACGGACTCTAATCTGGGAAAACTGGGTTTGATTCCCCACTCCTCCGCTTGTACCTGCTGGATGACCTTGGGCAAGCCATAGTTCTGGCACAGCTGTTTTTGAAAAAGAGCAGTTTCTGTCAGAGCTCTCTCAGCCCCACCCACCTCACCGGATGTCTGTTGTGGGGAGGGGAAGGGAAAGGAATTTGTACATCGCTCTGAGACTCCTTTGGGTAGTGAATCTCTTCTCTTCTTCTTCAAATAGTCAGGGAAACCTGTGACTCTGGCTCCTCATAGGAAGGTGCAGTAACAAGCCCATCATCCAAATATGGGTAAAAAGAACAACCTTTGACCTGAGGTGTGCTATTACAACAGCCACACATTTAGAAAATACCCGTGGAACAGTTGCCAGCTGAAATGGAAGGGCCACGGACTGGTAAGAAATATTTAAAGCATAGGCACCTGCGATAAAAGGGCTGGAGAGCTATATGGAAGTGTCTTGAAAGTCAAGTACACAAAACCAGAAATTTAATGTTAACAGTTGCGGGACCTACTAAAAAATCAACATTTTGAACTTTCTAACATTCAGGAAAAAAATTCAGATCCCTCAGATCCAGGACTGGCCTAAAGCCTCCATCTTTCTTGGGTACCAGGAAAAAAAATGAATAGAAACCTGTGATGAGATCGGAGTCAGGAACCCGCTGTAGTGTTCCCTTTCGGATAAGACACAGCTCCTGTTCCAACTTGGGCATGGAGTTATTCAGAGCCCAATCAGATTGTTGGAGGGGTGGCCATTGCCAAAACTCTAATCTATAACCTAAACTACCAATTGACAAAACCGAAGTGTCCCGAGTGGCTTCCTGCCATTTGTCACTAGAAGCAGCCAATCTGTCTTTAATAGGTGGTTGGTCTATTACAAGCCCTAGTCAGAAAGAACCTTTTGAAGCCTGTTGCTTCTTTAGGAAGTGGCTGATGTTGTGAGCCCAACTGTCGAGTTCTATGATTGGATCTGCACCTGCCCTGTGCCACAGACCCTGAAAAGGGCTGCAGTGTAGGATACTGTGACAAGCGAGACTGCTGGTATGGTGACTGTATTTAGTGGAAACTATACGTCTGCCGAGGCCTGTGAGGAGCAGCGGGACCTGCTGTGATGCCAAATGAGTGAGCTACTTGCTTGTTCTTCATCCATCAACAAAGCAAATAGTGTCATAGCCTTAAACTGACAGTCTTCCGCTTCTGCCAGGTGTCAGGAGGGAGAGCTATGGAGTGCAGCCAAGCATGCCTTCTGAGTATGAGTGCTTGAAGCCATGGCCCTGGAGGAGGAGTCAGTGGCATGTCTGCCTGCATTCATCTGTTACTTAGATAGGCGCAATGCTTCCACTCAGAAAAGTTTAGCCAGAGGCTTCTTGTCTTGTTGATGGAGTCATTGTGAATTATTTTTGAGAGAGTGATTTGCTTCAAGTAAACTGGATATTGGATAAGAACTTAATCGTCTTTGGATGTTTTTCTTTGGCATGATACATCATGGTTGTTCTACTTATTTCCACCGCCCATCCCATGATCTCTCTTCTTGGTTTGCTTCTTGTCTTTTGGCAGAAGCTCTATATAAGCAGCCATCTTTTCTCAGAGGAACAACTGGTATCCTCCCATAATAGCACTATAGTTGTCAAGGCCAGGTGGAGTGCAGAAGAAGAGTAAACTTTTCTACAACCGCATCAATTTTTCGTCCCTTTCTATCAGCTGGTAAGGAATGCGCACCTGTACTCTGTTTCGCCTGCATCTCCTCAGCTATGAGGGATGAAGCTGGAGGATGGCTGAATAAATAGGTAGGGCCTTCTTATTGCACCCTGTATAAATTCTCCACCTTTTCAGATGTGGCAGCCATGCTAGATGGTTTTTGCCAGAGGGCCTTGGAGATGTCGGCAATACCCTCCAGGATAGGGAAGGCAATTATACCAGGTGACTCTACATAAAACTTGCCTAAGATCTTGTCTTGAGGTCTTGGGTTGCTGGAGGTCACCTCTATTTCCAATGATTTAGCCATTCACATCAGTTGCTCCACGTAGAGCTTCAGATCTTCATTAGGTGACACTGGATCACAGTCCCCTACCATGTCATCAGGGGAAGGGTCTGATGGTAAGTCTGAGCCTGGACCAGAAGGGGAGTTAGCCCTCAAAGCCTGCTCTTCCTCAGAATCCAAATGCCCCATCAGAGGGTGGGGAGAGACTGTAGGAGGATACCAAACTGGCGGGCTTGTAGCATCACAGTCTGTGGAAAGGGGTGCCTCAATTATGGAGGTGCTTTTTGCGATTACCAGTTGCCCCATTCTTGAGGTCGAGGGGAAGGAAAATAACAAGGGTAGCCTTGCCAAGGAGGTGGAGGCACAAAATTCTACCACGGTGCTGGGAAGGATAGTTCCGGCGGTCGTCTAGCTGCTGGAACCGCTAATGTGCCCTAGCCAGGCTCTATTTCCCCTTCTGAGAATGAATGAACCAGAGAGGCATGTGGAGAAGGTGTTTGTGGTGGGAAACCCCCCCCCTCCATTCCATTGGAACTGAAGACATTTTGGCTGGAACGGAAGAGTTAATTGATTTTGGAGGTGTCTTGGATCTGGAACGCTTATGTTTGGATTTGGAACAGTCTTTCTTAGGTGGGGGCTCAGACACACAGTGTTCAGCTGAACGGGCAGGCAATTGGACCCCGACACTTCGGTTCTGTCCCTGAAACTGAAGACGCTTGATGGTGGGTTCGCAAGTTAGTCGGTTATTACTGGTGGTTTCGAAGACAAGGATTGCGTGTGCTCTGCTGGGGCAGATGTTTTTGCTGCCGCACTATTAGAGCAAGAGAGCACTTTCTTCCACAAGGCTGCCTTTAAGTGCACTGCTCTATCTGAGTGACCTTTGGGGAAATTGGAGGCAAATCTTGCATGTGGTTGTATTATAGGCCTCACCCAAGAAGAAAAGACAGAGAAGGTGTTCAGCCAAATGGGTCATTTTTGTACCACACTGGGTGCATTTTTTAAACAAAACCTTCTGTGACATTTCCCAAAGAGGGGAGAGTCCCCAGGAAGCAAAGAAAACTTCAGGAAAATTCACAATAACCAGAGCTGAAGAGAACATGTCCTCACAATGTGGCAGCGAAGAAAGGACTGAGGGAAAGGGGGCTCCTCCCTGCAGAGCAGGTGATCATTAGGTGGGGAAACGGCCCCTAATGAGCTCTGCAGGGGAGGGGCTACTCTCAGAGTGTTAAAAAAAATACCAGAGTAACCGCAGGAGAGCCTCCAGTGGCTGGCCTGTGCAAGCGCAGTCCCAATATTTGACTGCACAGAAGACTGATGATGAACTAAAGGACAAACAAGTAGTTCAGCAATAAGCAAAACATGCTATGGTACACACATATTCTGATTTTCTTTATCTACCTGTTCTATCAGACAAGCATTATATATTCATATGCTGAAGTAACTTTAGCTGTTACAATGAATTTCACAATATGAACACACATTTTTTAAAAGCACCAAAGTATCTAGATGCCAAATTTCTTAGCACCCTAAAGCAAGAAGGAATTTACCTTGATTTAAAAATTGGCAAATGCTTGGGGGGGGGGGGGGTTGCGGCTCAGTGCTAGAGCATCTAACTGACATGCAGAAGGTCCCAGGTTCAATCCCCAGCATCTCCAGGTGAAAGAATCAGGTCATGAGTGATGTGAAAGAACTCCACCTGAGAACCTGGAGAGTTGCTGCCAGTCTGAGCAGACAATGCTGACTTTGATGGACAATTGGTCTGATTCAGTATAAGGCAACTTCATGTGCTCATGGAACCTTAGAACACATGAAGGGAAATGGGTGTAATTAAAATCTATAAATCGCACAAACATAAAAACACCGTGGGTCTTCAGCCTTTCCAGATGCAGAACGCACTGTGAATGGGACCCAGTTGGCTTCAAGCCCATGATAGACAGGAAAGGGGGAAGCCAGAGTTGTGACCTTACTGCTACCAAGGCCAGGATGGTAGGGCAGCAAGCCTTGAGAACTGGGGACAGGAAATGCAAGCTGAGCAGCAGGAAGTGTGCTATAGTAAAGAACACATAAAGGTTCTGAGATGATGATGGAGGTCAATGGCCAAAACAAATGAGGATCCTCTCTACAACTGAGCCTAAATTATTATTATTATTATTATTATTATTATTATTATTATTATTATTATTATTATTATTATTATTACAACATTACATTTCTATACCGCTCCTTCCCAGAGGCTCAGAGCAGTTTACACATATACATTTAATCGCCTAACTAGGGCCACATACATATCAGGGGAGAAGAATGCCTTACCAAGCACCTACGCAGCATAGGTCTTACCTCCCTGTCCCAGTGTTCCGCTCAGTGAGTGTGCAAAGAGAGCAAACAGGCATGGTCCCCATGTTCCCTCTATGCATGCATATTGCCAGCAGGCCTTTCCAAGAGACAGCAAAAATGACAGCCCTTCAAGCAGACAGAGCTCTGTAGCCCACCTGATGATCCTCAACCCATGGGCTGAAGACCAATGAAGTAACAAACAGGTTTTTCAGTGGAACAGAGTTGCTGTGTATAGTGAACGGTCACAGAAAATGATTCTACCATTTTATACTGTAGTACGTACTACAAGACCGGATGGTTTTATATTTATGTTATATACTTTGATTATAAAAAGAATACAAAAGTTTCATAGTAAATTCTTGGCTCCAATGAAATCAATGCTTATATATTTACAAATTTCACCCTGGATTGTATTTATTTACAAAAAAAGCAAATCATGTCTTTGCTGCTACAAGCAATATAATGTGAAAGTATTAAGCAAAAAAGGCATTTCCAAATAAGCAAATATTATGATGATTTCCACTCACATAAATGTCACTTGCTTATAACAATGTTCTAAACAAGCCAATTCTCTTTGATATAGCAGTTTCTGGTACAAGGTCTGCAGCTGCATTACAATACCATCTTTTAAAAATCTTGTGTGCAGCTGGTGCAGAGGAAGACAGCAAGTCTGCTCGAAGTTCTCCAAAAACAAGAATGTCAGGATGCAAGCCAGGAAGAGAGGAGGAGGAGAGCTATATCTTCTATTCTAACTTGATTAGCATCTGAACAGCACTCACTTACCAAGTCTTTAAATGACATCTTTATTTATTTAAGATTTTATATACAGCTTTTCCAGTACTCAAGGTAATCTGACCAACCAGCAACCCCCACCACTATCTTTTATTATACGCTATCACATGAACACGTGAAACTGCTTTACACTGAATCCCTCAAAGTCAGTATTGTCTACTCCACGGGTGTAAAACTCATTTCTTATGAGAGCTGGATTTGACATAAATTGGACTTAGTCGGGCCAGGCCATGAGTGTCATAAAATGTAATGCCAGGTAGCAGAGATATAAACTTTATAAAGGACACAGACAAACACAATTAAAGATATCATAGCAGCTATTCCATTGGAGCCCCAGATTAGGAAGGTGTGTGTGTGTGTGTGTGTGTGTGTGTGTGTGTGTGTGTGTGTTAAAACTAATATTTCTCTGCAAAACTGAAGTTCCTTGAGTTTGGTGAACTCTATATTCTAACTGTAAAGGTAAAGGTAAAGGTTCCCTTGCTCGAAAGCCAGTCGAGTCCGACCCTAGGGTTGCGGTGCTCATCTCTGTTTCAAAGCCGAAGAGCCAGCGCTGTCCGAAGACGTTTCCGTGGGCCGGCATGACTAAACACCAAGGCGCACGGAACGCTGTTACTTTCCCACCGAAGTGGTACCTATTTATCTACTTGCAATGTCTTGCTTTCGAACTGCTAGGTTGGCAGGAGCTGGAACTAGAGACAGGAGCTCACCCCATCTTGCATCACACTCGGGTCTCGAACTGCTGAACTACTGACCTTCCACAGCCTGCAGTTTAGCTTCTTAACCACTTGAGCCACCGCAGCTCCTGCTATCCTAACTGTAGTTAGTCCCAAATAGAGTTGCCAGCCTCCAGGTGGGGTCTGGAAATCTCTCGCTTTTACAACTGATCTCCAACTGACAGAGAGCAGCTCCCCTGGAGAAAATGGCTGCTTTGAAGGGTGGACTCTATAGCATGGAACCATGCTGAGGCCCCTCCCCTCCCCAAACCCCACCCTCTCCTGGATCTACCCCCAAAGTCTCCAGGTATTTCCCAACCCAGGCCTGGCAACCCTAGTCCCAAACCTCCCCCCCCCATAAAAATATAAACTACAAATATAAATAGTCTGAGCCTAGGACCCAGGGGAAGAACATGAAGTGGCTGAGCACTGCAAGCTTCTACCCCCACCCCACTCTAGGTGGCAGTGGCTCTCCAGGGTCTCAGGGGTTTTTTACAGGGTGGTTTGAGATAATAATCTGGGGTGTCCTTTTCAGCACTTGTTCGATTGTTCCATTGGAGCTCCACATTAGGAGTGTGTGTGTGTGTGTGTGTGTGTGTGTGTGTGTGTTAAAACTAATATTTCTCTGCAAAACTGGAGCCCCTTGAGTTTGCAGAACTCTATATTTAACCCTGGCTGATCCCAAACCTTCCCTCTGCATGACCTTAAAATGTGCCTGCCTAAATTGGAAAGGTGGGGGAATAGTGGGATTTTCCAAAGCAAATTTTAAAATAAAAAAGAAGCAGAAGAATCCCCCCCCCCAGCTCCTACCTGTGAGGAGGATTACGGAGACTGGGAGCAGTGGCTGGGAAGTTTGGAAGTCCCGCCCTCTGCTTCCTGCTCTCAGAGGCAGCCCCGCCCTCTGCTCTCTATACTCGGAGGCAGCTCAAGCTCAGAGCAGCCAGGATGGGCAGGAGAGGGGAGAGAGTAGAGAGCCCCACTCCTGGGCCAGATTAAAGGCCTGGGCAGGCCAGTTCCAGCCCGCAGGCCATAGGTCTGACACCCCTGGTCTACTCAGATTGACAGCGGCTCTCCAAGGTCACAAGAAGAGGTCTTTCCCTTCACCTACTGCCAGATATTTTAATTGGGGATTGAACCTGGGACCTTCTGCATGCCAAGCAGATGCTCTACCACTGAGCCATGGCCCCTCCCAAACACATATGCAAATGTTCCAGTCTGCCTGCACAGCTTTTCCAACGACTCCTACTCACCGGGCTGGACACACGCTTGATTTCACTTTCACGGTGGGGATTACAGTGGACTGGATCACTGCCTTGGCAGTGCCATGGCCAGACCACCTTGCCCTGAGGGCCCATTTGAATGTCTCACCCTGACCCTGTTTGGGCGGCGAGTGTATTTTAGCTTGCCCGCGGAGCCAAATAGACCCTATGCGGCTTCAGATGGCTCTGTGGGATCTGATGCCGCCTGGAGGTTTGTTAGATTAATTTGTAGAGGATCGGCACAGCCAACTCTCTGAAGCCATCAATGAAATTGCTCCCTGACACCCTCTGTGCCCTCACTCCAAGCTCGCACCTTGGTATGCCCAGGAGCTGCGGCCGATGAAGCAAGGGCTAAGACGGCTAGAGAGACAGTGGTGGCACACCCATGATGAAGCTACAAGAACATCCTATAGGACGTTTATGAGATCCTATCAGATGGCAGTCAAAGCTGTGAAGAAAGAGTATTATGCAGCTTTGATTGCGTCTGTAAGCCAGTTTGGTGTAGTGGTGAGGAGCGCGGACTCTAATCTGGGAGAACCGGGTTTGATTCCCCACTCCTCCACTTGCACCTGACTGGATGACCTTGGGCAAGCCGTAGTTCTGATAAGAGCTGCTCTTGAAAAAGAGCAGTATCTGTCAAGAGCTCTCTCAGCCCCGCTCACCTCATAGGGTGTCTGTTGTGGGGAGGGGAAGGGAAAGGAGTTTGTAAGCCGCTCTGAGACTCCTTCAGGTAGTGAAGGGCAGGGTATAAATCCAATCTCTTCTTCTTCTTCTTCTCACACCCAGCCCAACTGTTTAGAACAATTTGGTCCATGATGACTGCCACAAGGCAGGTCAAACGCTAGGGAATCGGATATCGGCTGTGAGGCTTTTGCAAGACAAAGTCTTGTCACTCCGCTGTGACCTCCCTGCCACAGTTGAGATAGTGAGCAAATTTGAGGCTCCATGCATGTCTTCTAGTCGTTATAGATCATTTCAATCCACTCAGCCTAGAGGAAGTTGACAAATTACTCTTAACTGTATGCCCCACCACATCTCTTCTTGATCTGTACCCATCATGGCTAGTTAAAGCTGGTCACGATGGGTTCCGAGGTGACCTAGGGGAGATTATCAACAAGTCCCTCTTGGAGGGTCTGTTCCTTGGAACACTTAAGGAGGCTGTGGTTCATCCTCTCTTGAAAAAACCATCTCTGGATCTGGCTGAATTGGCTAACTACTGGCCGGTTTCCAACTTGCCCTATTTGGGCAAGCTAATTGAGAGGGCCATGGCAGTCCAGTTACAGGGCTTTTTGGATGACACTTCCACTTTAGATCCCTTCCAGTCCAGCTTTCGTCCGGGACACGGGACGGAGACAGCACTGGTTGCCCTCATGGATGACCTCCAGAGGCACCTGGATCGAGGCAGATTGGCAGTGCCATTGTTGTTGGACCTTTCGACGGCGTGCAACACGGTCAACCATCAGCTACTGATCCACTGTCTTGCCGACTCTGGAGTTCAGGGGCTTGCCTTGCAATAGCTTGCATCCTTCCTTCAGGGTTGGGGACAAAGGGTGGCACTGGGGGAACAGCTGTCCCGAAGGCATCCACTGACTTGTGGACTGCCTCAAAGGGTGGTACTTCCTCCAATGCTGTTCCACATCCATATGTGCCCCCTTGCCCAAATTGCCCGGAGGCATGGGGTGGGTTGTCACCAATATGCGGATGATGCCCAGCTCTATCTGTTGTTGGGCAGCCAGTCTGACTCCACACCAGAAGATCTGGACTGGGTGTTACAAGCTGTGGCTGGTTGGCTTAGACTGAATCGACTGAAACGGAATCCGACGAAGACAGAGAGCCTGTGCCTGAGCTGGGGTGGCCCAAGGGCAGGGATCCCACTCCTACCTTCGAAGGGGTGCAGTTGGTGCCAGCACCAGAGGTTATGAGTTTAGGAGTGCTCTTGGATGCCTCTTCAACAATGGAGGCCTGGGTAGCAGCCACTGCTGATTAGGCAGTTGGTTGCCTTCCTCGAATGCAACAACTGGGCAACAGTGATCCACGCGATGGTCACCTGAAGATCAGACTACTGTAATGCTCTGTACATGAGGCTGCCCTTGTCCCAAATCTGGACGCTGCAGCTAGTGCAAAATGCTGCAGCCAGGCTGTTGATGGGCCACTCTACATGGGAGCACATCCAGCCTGTGCTGAAAGCATTGCACTGGCTGCCAATAGCATACCGGATTCGTTTCAAGGTGCTGGTTTTTACCTTTAAAGCCCTTTATGGTCAGGGTCCAGCATACCTAAGGGACTGTCTTTCCCCATATGTTCCCCAGAGAGCACTGTGTTCAGAGCCCCCCCCCCCCGGGCCCTAAAGACGACAGGCTGGCGATAACCAGGGCCAGGGCCTTCTCAGTGGCAGCTCCATACTGGTGGAAAGCGCTGCCAGAAGAGTTCAGGACCCTGCGGGACTTCTTAAAGCTCTTCAGGGCCTGCAAGATGGAGCTCTTCCACCAGGCCTTCAATTAGGAACTATATCAAATACCTGAGAGTGACCCTGTGCCCTGGCCTTACCATCTTCAGCCTGTCCTCATCGCAGAAATAAGTTGATCAAACTCAGCTGGTGAGGGAATACCATCACGATTGTCACCTGAGTAGTACCGTTTAAACTAGAAACCTCTGCTCTTGCACTTTATTCAAGTATTGTTCCAGCACTTTAAGATAACTGACAATTAATTTGTTTATCGCTGTTTTTATGAATGATTTTAATTGTATTTATATGTACTTTTATGCAAGCTGCCCTGAGCCTGCCTTGGCAGGGAAGGCAGGGTATAAATTGAATGATTGAATGAATGAATGAAAGACAGACAGACAGACAGACAAACCAACAGAATTGAGTAGGACAATATCTATGGGAACTGAAACTGGGATATACGACTTCCTTCTTGCAGTCTGGGACATGACTGAATGTTCCTTTATACACAGAAAAAAACACCTGCCGTGTAAAAAGCTAAATGTAAGGAAGAAGCATTCTGGGCCAGCCTTCTTCCTGACATCTAAGCTTTCTGCATCTGGCCATGATGCCTCAGATGACAGGTAGGGAGTCATATAACTGGCTGTATTTATACAATATAACTGTATTTATACAAATAAAATTCCACTGGCGGAAGAGGCTTTGCAGGAGGACGAGAGGAGGAGAAGTGATTTTGCCCACTTCACATCAGTTGCTTCTGCTTCATTTCACCCATGTCTACGTAACTCCCCATCCCCAGTATAGCCTTTTCCGCACTCACTCAAGGTTTCCAGGGAAAGGCTGAAAAAATGTACTTCTGTCACTGTCCTGAAGTGGCAATCCATTGGATCCAATGTAGCATATCTCTAATGTCTCTAATGTCAATCCTAAAGGAAATCAAACCTAACTGTTCCCTGGAAGGACAGATACTGAAGCTGAAGTTCAAATACTTTGGCCACTAAATGAGAAGGGAGCACTCACTGGAGAAGACCCTGATGCTGGGAAAGATTGAAGGTCAAAGACGAAGGGGACGGCAAAGGACGAGATGGTCAGACAGTGTTACCGATGCAACGAACATGAAATTGAGTAAACTCCAGAGGGTGGCAGAAGACAGGAGGGCCTGGTGTGATGTAGTCCATGGGGTCGCCAAGAGTCGGACTCGACTGTGCGACTGAACAACAAAAATGTCTCTATTAGGCCTCTAATCATTAAGTCAGGACTAAATGCCAGTCAATGGATCTTCCCTGATTTACCCTTGTCCCACTGCACCCCCCTGCATTAGCTTTTGAGGTTCAGAGGACACTCCTGAAGTACACACCCACAGATATGGGGGGGCCCACAAAAGGGAGAATCAGACAAAAATATTCCGAAGAAGAGGAGGAGGAGGAGGAGGAGGAGGAAGAGATTGGATTTATACCCCACCCTTCACTACCTGAAGGAGTCTCAGAGCGGCTTACAACCCCCCTCCCCACAACTGATACCCTGTGAGGTAGGTGGGGCTGAGAGAGCTCCTTCAAGAACTGCTCTTAAGAGAACAGTGTCATGAGTACTGCCGAGGATGAGCTCCCGGCTCCAGCAGAAGTCCTGAGTGCTGCTGAGGATGAGCTCCCAATTCCGGCAGAAGCTACACCTGGCCCCAATGAAGCCGCAGAGGCTGCTCCGGCAACAGCTGAGGCAGAACAACGCACGTCAAACAGCCCCCCTAATTCGCCCCCACCGGTGGCCCGTTTGCGAGATCAGCGCTGGTGGGATTTGGCATCCCAACAGCGAGAGGAGCACCTGCGCAGCAGGCGGTCTCTCAGCCCTGAGTTCTAAGAGGAGCCGGGACACACCCGCTGGCTGGTAATTGACAACAGCCCAGAGGAATATTTAGCTCCTCACTCTTGGTCAATCCCTTGTGCCAGCAACTAGTCGACGCTCTGCACCCACCACGCCCATGTTCCTGGTTCCTGTTTCCTGCTTTGAACTCTCAGCTCCTCGACTCCGGCTCTGACGACAACGCTCTTGGTTCATGCCCTGGACTCTGGCTTAATGACTACACTTGGGGTTTGTGCTTTGGACTTGGTGTTTTGGTTTCTTGCTCTCTCGGATTTCGACCTTGGACTGGACCCGGACTACCCCTCTCTTGCCCTGCCTGCACTCCAGCCCATGACAAACAGCTCAGAAAGAACTTGTGACTGACCCCAGGTCACACCAGCAGCTGCATGTGGAGGAGTGGAGAATCAAACCCAGTTCTCCCAGATAAAAGTCCGTGCTCCTAACCACTACACCAAACTGGGTCTCACTACACAGACACAGCAAGTGTTTCAACAAAAGCAAGGGGAGTAGATTTCATTGACCCCCTCCTGTTGCAGCCCCCTATACCACCTGGTAGAGCATACAAGAAGTTCTCCTGACCCTCAGCAGCAGAGATGCAGAGGACTGCTAGGGGAAGAGGAAACCTTCTGCAGGGACCTCCTTCCCTTTGTGAGAGGGTTTTTTTTTAATTCACTGTCTTGCTGTCTATTCAGTGGTCCATATCACAAAACTAACCTTCAGTTTTACATTAGTTACCTTAACACATGATAATCCAGTATTGTCTACCTGTGTTGTTTTTTTAAAGTAGCATATTTAAAATAAAACCACAATATCAAAGCAGCTGAGTGGCTAGGATTATTTCAAACTTTGTACACTAGGAATAATGCCGATTTCTCATTTTTCACATTAAAATGTACCTGCCATGCCTGGGGAATAGCTGACATCTCTCTTTAAACTGTGTGGGCACTTCAGAGCTTTTATGGGGGAACCTAGAAGCCGTCTATTCAAACCTTCTCCCCCCCCCCCTTAATCTGGAGTGCATGGAACACAACTAGATTCCTATACTAGAACTAGGGTTCATTCATTACAGCCTTCTCAGAACTCCTTGAATCTCTCTCACCCCACCCCACCCCATCTATCAATACATGCATGTGTCAGCAATTTGTTTCAATGGATTTAGCCTAGTTTGGATTAAAGCTTCCTCTACATCATTTAACAGATTTACTCAGTTGGAAGTTCTCAGGGGAGAAATAATGTTTGTAAAAGGGTTTTTTCAGCCTCTGCGTAAGTAGGTCATTGGACTTTAAAATAAATTAGAGAATAGTTTATCTATTAAACAAGCCCCACAGTACATATTTTATGAAGCTGGACTTAATTGCAGGTTAATGCTCAACACACCATCACACTGTGTAAGGATTAACGCACTAGTCCATCATTTGGTGATTAATAAAAACCACCAGCCAGTTCATTTAAGTACCCCAAAATACGCAGTTTTGTACAGAACACAGAGTAAATCGGAACATTTACTTGTATTTCTAACAAGCCTATGAACTGGCCTCGGGTCCCAAATTGTTGTCTTCCTCTGGGTATGCTTGTTCATTCTCCTAACTTCCAAACCTCTTTTTTTTCCCAACCCAAACTTCTCTATCTGTGCAAGTCTGTATCTGCAACCAAAATTATTGGATAAAGGGGCTGCATTTCAGCAAAACTGTTAAATCTATATTGATGATGCCCAAGCCAGTGGTAAAAGAAAACGAAAGAAAAAGAATATTCCCAGGGCCAAAAGATTCTAGGTAAAAGCTGCCAGGTTATCAAACTGAATGTGGCAAACATGGACTTCCTGTAGCCAAAGCTCCCTCTAAGCTGTGGAGTCTTGTGAGAAAAAATTCTACTTTGTGAGCTACTCGCATTAAAGTTGTGAGCGAGCGATTTGGCTACTGCATGAATTAGTTGGCTCTGGAGCCATTCTTCCTGAGCTAAGACAAATTGTTGTCTTCCTCTGGGTATGCTTGTTCATTCTCCTAACTTCCAAACCTCTTTTTTTTCCCAACCCAAACTTCTCTATCTGTGCAAGTCTGTATCTGCAACCAAAATTATTGGATAAAGGGGCTGCATTTCAGCAAAACTGTTAAATCTATATTGATGATGCCCAAGCCAGTGGTAAAAGAAAACGAAAGAAAAAGAATATTCCCAGGGCCAAAAGATTCTAGGTAAAAGCTGCCAGGTTATCAAACTGAATGTGGCAAACATGGACTTCCTGTAGCCAAAGCTCCCTCTAAGCTGTGGAGTCTTGTGAGAAAAAATTCTACTTTGTGAGCTACTCGCATTAAAGTTGTGAGCGAGCGATTTGGCTACTGCATGAATTAGTTGGCTCTGGAGCCATTCTTCCTGAGCTAAGACAAAAATGTGTGAGCTGGAGGCTAAAAACCTGTGAGCTAGCTCACACGAACTCAGCTTAGAGGGAACACTGCCTGTAGCCCTCCTACACAGAGACAAATACCATTATCTCAAGTTCCCCAAACTGCTAGGCATGCAACTCGCACACCCATTGTCAATTATCAAATGAATATAGGGTACTGAACACATGAAGCTGCCTTATACTAAATCAGTCCATTGGTTCATCGGGGTCAGTACTGTCTACTTAGACTGGCAGCAGGTCTCCAGGGTCTCAGGCAGAGACAAGAGACCATCACCTATTACTTGATTCTTCTTTCATTGGAGATGCCAGGGACTGAACCTGGGACCTTCTGTCTGCCAATGAGCCATGGCCCCTCCCTCACTGCTTCACACTTGGTCAGTAGCAGTCTCTCTCCAAGGTCTCAGGCACAGCTACCCCCAACGAACACAATGATCTCATGTGCCAGACTTTGCACCTGAGTCTTTCTCTATGCAATGTAGGCCCCGGGCACACGGGCCGGCTGAAACGCGGCTACGCAGAGCCGCTCCAAACTTGAGACGCCGCGGCGGGATCCCACGGATCCCCTAGCCGCGGCGCAGCACTCCCCGGCACGCTCAGATGCCGGGGAGGAAAAGTCCGAGGGGAGGAGGGAGGCTGCCGAACTGCGCATGCTCGGGCATGCGCAGTACGGCTGGGGGCCGGGATGCGGCAGCGCAAGGACGCGCCGCCGATCCCACAGCCCTGCCTGCGCCGCACCAATGGATGCAACCACCTAGAGAGGTGGTTGTTTTTTGCTGCGCAGTTTGGGCCGTTGGGACGGATCAGGGACGGAGACGGCACGCTCGCCAGATGTTGAGGTGAGATCGCGCCTGTTTGCTCCGCCCCAGTTCCGTCCCGCTCCCGGCCCAAATGGGCTCGTATGAACGGGGCCGTAGTTGTTCTACCACTGAGTTACGGTTCTTCTCCTAAAGCCTCCACAAGTTCAGGAGAAAAGGACAAGCCCTGCTTCCAGACCATTTTAAAAGGTGAATAGAGAAAAGGGAAAAGGACTAAAGAAAAGTGGCCAGAGTTACACCTGAGATAACGACCCAAATCTGCCCAGTCTCCAGCCAGCAATCCAATACTCCATTTCAGTTGCTGTGGCAAAAGGAAAAAGGCTGGAAATTTCAGTCATACTGCAAGAAGAATGAGATCCATGGTTTCAGAGTAGGACAAAACACGCATAGCTGCTTGAAAAGACTGCCGCAATGGTTGACTTGCTCTCCTGAATATATAGCATTTCAGTGTCTATCTGCTTCACTAATTCTAGTTTTAAGTTATACTTTACATACCACAGTAAAATTTGCAGCTTTTACCTGGAATCTTCTGGCCCTAGGAACATTTTTTTTCTTTTGTTTTCTTTTACCGCTGGCTTGGGCATCATCAATATAGATTTCAGAGCTTCGCTGAAATGCTGCCCCTTTATCCGACAACAGTAGCAGAAAATCTACAAAGCCAATGTTACTGCTGACCTCTTGCTCAGGTTCAAAATAAAACACTCTGTCAATACTATCTACATTTATTACACTGAGCTTTATACACACATACAACAGGTTATGATCCCAGAGGGATGAAATGCTTTTCCAAATTAAAAGCAGCATTTTAAAAAGGAAATACTCATGCATTCCACTATAATTTTCATTTGATATCCTCAAGGCTAACCCGAGAAATTCAGTCATGCTGATTGAAAGTGAATGTTTTTGCAGGCTATAGCCATCTGATGAATTTAATAGCAGAAAGGAGGCAATGAAAGTATGCTGCAAACGTTAATTAATTCCCACATAGCAGGGCATTTCCAAGATGGCAGTGCCAAAAAAAAATCATTAGTCCAGTAGAACAGACAATTGGCCTGTGCTGTGTGGGAAGGAGACCTCTGGGAGATCACAGGGGAAAAGACATGGCAATCTTGGCTTCAACTCCTTGACCAGTCCAACAAGGCTCATAGATTCAGAATTGGATCTAAACATATCCTGGGCTGTAACAATTGCCTGAAACTGCAGTCACAGACTATATTTTATATTTCACACATATGCCCATGCACATCGTATACCTCAATAGAGATATAAACACAGACATTTATTCTCTGGCAAAAATAAAATAAAAATTAACCAGTAATAACAACAACTATATGGAACACTGACAAAATGTTTCACATATACGACCTCAAAGTGGAACTGAACATTACACACATAAGCATGTAGCAAAAATCCACAGACTAATTCTTCCTAGAGAAAACCCAGCTTCGGAAAAGGATGACTTTGAGAGAAGAAAAGGTGAGGGAAGCTCAGGGGAAAAAAAAAAGGAAGCCCTGTTACCTTTTCCCCTGCTCTCAGTTGCTGCCTCCCCACCACCACCACTGCTTTTCTCAAGGTAAACATGCACAGCAGGCAGTCATAATATAAATGTTTATATCCCACTTTAACTTCTCAGACCCAAGGAGGCTAACAAAGCAACAACAAGCTGCCAGCAAATAAGACATAATAAAACAAACACACACTGTGGTAAAAACAGCTCAGGAAGGCCTGCAAAAACAATTTATCTTTCCCCAAAAGCCCTTAATATACCTTCTTGAGTGCAGACAGTAGAGGTGATCTTCACACCCACTCTGGTGAGCCATTACAAAGGACCTTGTCCTGCCACAGAACAAGCCTGCCACCTGACGTCTGCCCTATAAGCTGTCCTAAGAGTGGGCACTAAAAGGAGAAAGTTGCCAGTGGGTCCATTTCACACAAGCCTTTGGGGTCTACCAACCTGATTCACAGTCATATGTACCATCAGGGGACTTACTGGCCAAAGCACCTGCTGCTCAGGGGAAGAAGGGCTTCTGGCTTCCCTGCAGTACCATTTTCCCAAGCCGAAACAGCCACAAAGGTCCTTAGCCACATGGCCCCGAGACACATGGAACCTTAAGAAAGGGGAAATTCCCCCACACACACACACACACAAACACAATTTTAGCTCAGGAAAATGGTTTGGTAGACTGAAGTCCCTCTATCCCGTCACATGGTACACACATGTCACCGTAAACAATGGGCTGTTCAGTAGGGGAGTCCCTGGATGGTGAATTTGACTGTGAGCCAGGTTGGGGGACCCCTAACTCAGCTCACATCACAAATACTGTTTAGCCAGACTCTGAAGACTTCAGCTGGTACATGGGATTAGGTCGGAAGGTAGTTTGGTAAGTAGGAGTACCCTAGGCCAGAGGTGTCAAATTCATTTGTTATGAGGGCTGGATCTGACATAAATGTCACTTTGTCGGGCTGGGCCACTTGTGCTATAAAACATAATGCTAGGTACCGGAGATATAAACTGCATAGAGGTCAGCAGCTGGTAAACTCCGAGTTGGTGCATCCTCACTGCAAGGCCCCATGGACTGGGAGGTGAAAAGGAAAACCCACATGGGCGGACTGGAGAGCCAGCGGTGCAGCACTGGGCAGATGCTCCCACACTGCTTGACTGCTGCAGATGACGCTGTTCCGCCATGCTAAAGCTACATTCAGAGTGGCTCCGCCCACTCCCTCCAAGCAGTCTTCTGTTTCCTCCCTTGCACTAGTAGCTCGCAGGCCGCATAAGAGCCCTAGATGGGCCAGTTTGGGCCCCTGGGCCTTGTGTTTGACACCCCTGCTCTAGGCCATGCAAGGCTTTAAAGACAATGACCAATGCTTTGAATTGGACCCAGAAGCAATCAGGTAACCAGTACAGTTGATATACATGCATGCATACAATTAGCCTTTAGGCCTGACTATACAGGTTACTCATTATACCAGCTCCATGAGTCATTCCTCAATTTTTTTAACCACAAAGCAACCTGGAGAGTTGGAATCTAAGTGGTAGAAAGGCAGGGTGGGAGACGCTGCTTATTTCCTTCCTCTTTCATTACTGACCACAAATCGAGCTTTTTCATCCATGAGGTGAAGGATATGGGGAATTTATGAGGAGTCTATCTTTCCATATACAGAAGGGAAAGCATCTTGACCATGGTGATTTTGAGCTGGTAAAGGACAGGAGTGGAAAATGTTATACAGCATCTTGCCATGTTACAGTTTTCTGCTTAGACTCACAGCCTACCCCAGGCTCCTTTGGGTTTAAAAAAAACTGTGGAGGAAAGAATCATGGGATTTTGTGTAACATGCATGAGACACTGTTCCACTTGATGGCTACTAATTTCCAGTTATTTCCTTATAGTATGTCAACTGGGAATTGACCATATACGAATTTAAAATTGCAGGAATGGGGAGGGGGGGCATAGCCCAAGGAGATATTAATCGACAACTAGGATGGGCCTGGATTCACCGAATGCAAAAGCTAGCCAAGGATGGCAGATTGCCTAAAGATTCTTTCAGGATCACTCCACATGCTTCCTTCCAGTTTATGGATCATGGGAGACAGAATCCAGATGGTCTTGTCTTTCTTCCCACATCATCTGGATCAAGTTCCCCATTTACCTATACCAAACTATAGTTTTGAAAGATTCAAAAAGCTCGACGGAATTAAGAGATGAAAAACAAGATAATGCTCCCAGTGACAAGGGCCACAACAGTCCTCTGGTCAAACGAAAACTAATTCTCCCTCTGAAAACAAAATAAAAGAATTGATACCTGGGTGCGATTGAAAGCCACTCTTGCGAATACAGCTTGGGACACACTGGCTCTCTTCAACTCATCTCTGACTTGCTGGTAGATATCCGGAGAGACTTCCACTGAGGAGTTTGTTGGCTCTGGCTTGATGGTTCTAGGGATGGGTGGATGATTTAGAAACTGTTGGTTAATAGCTTGTGGGTGCTGATGAGCCAGTAGTCGGCTTACTGCAATCTGCTGGTTAATCAGGTGAGCCATTGCTATCTGCTGCCTAACAAGCTGTGGACTGAGTTGAGGTGAAAGAAGACCGGGACTCATGATTGGCTGCAATGTTGGCACTTGGTTTCTGATTGGAGTACTGTGGTGAATTGGGCCGTGAGGAGACTGTTCATTTGTTTTGCCCAAGGTTGCCAGTTGGTTGATATTTGGTAAGTGCATGGGACGTTGACCCAGAACACAATATTCTGACAGGTTGTCTCTTTCAACTCTTTCCACTGTTAAAATAAAATAAAATAAGTATATCATAATTTGAGTGGAACACACAGAGAGCAGGATGTTTAAATAAACAGATACGGCACTCCTTTCAGTTCACTGCCAAGGCAGCTAATACTGGATTATTCTACACTGAAGTAATTTTAGTAATGTATAGCTTCTGTAAGGGTTGTAGGAGCAAGATATAAGCAAAAAAAAAAAATTAAAGTACAGAATTTCAAGAGCTGGCTTCACTGTTTGCTTCGGTCTCCCAACCAAACCACTGAAAATCCCACTGGTGTTTTATTACTGCAGTGGCTAACTGAAGACAATGAGCTTCCAAAGACCAATTCCAGCTGTTAATTTTGTGCAATAAGGTAGGTAGTATCATACCAGGAAAAAAAATCACAGAGCAGCTCAAGAAAGGAATGTGTAGCCTCTAGCTGGGGGTTTCTCCGTTGTTTTTTAAGTGGGCGCTCCACTTCAAAATCTACTGTACTGGTCAGGGGGCCTGCTCACACTATAACTCCAAGCTGCTTTTTCCTGTTCTCCAACAGTAGACAAGTTGTCATGTTTGGTGTTTATTAGGTAAGTGCAAAAAAACCCTCTAGTATTTTTGGGGTTCAGGTATATTGAACCCAAAAAAATATCAGTAATTTCCAATATTCCCAAATCCCAGTACCGGTACGGTATTTGGATTCAGTAAATATTTGGGACTGCTAAATTTTTTCAGCTCTATTATACCCAATGGGGACCATTATAGTCAATGATCCTCATAGGCTATAATGGAGAATCGATCTAGGGGTGTCTGGGGCTCAGGGGAAGCTGTTTTTTGAGGTAGAGGCACCAAATTTGCAGCACAGCTGCTGGCAACTCTCCTAAAAAAAAAAACACTCCAAAGTTTCAAAAAGATTGGACCAGGGAGTCAATTTCTATGGGCTCCCAAAGAAGGTGCCACCATCCTCCATTGTTTCCAATGGAGGGGGGCATTTAAAGGGATTGCACTCCTTTTAAATGCCTTCTCGAAGCCACACAACTCCACATCAAGTGAACTCCAAAAGCATTTAAAGGACTCGCAGTCCCTTTAAATGCCTTCTCCAAGCTGAGAGTTCATTCCGAAGGCATTTAGAGGGACTAAGAACCCTTTAAATGCACTTTAACAGCAGCTATCCAGCAGTTGTGAAAAATTCGGAATATTTTTGGGATTTTTCAAATTGGCCATTTCCAGATAGCCAAATAAGTAGCCCACTCACTAACTGGCCGAAAAAATATCCAGAAATACCAAGAAGGTATTTTTCGGGTATTTGTTTTGGCTTGGTTTATGCTGAATACACACCCCTAGTGTTTATATTTGCATTGCGTTATTGAGACACCAGCTGAATTTCATTGCCAGTTTGCACATTCTGCAGAGGCAAACCCCAATTTTACCATCAAACCTTCCAGGACCTCCTCTCTCTGCAAACCTTGTTCCTCTTCCTCCCTCCTTCTTGCATGACCCATTGGGGAAAGAATTGCATCCCACATTTTGGTCAAGATTTACTGTTTGAGTACCAGTGTTCTAGCTCTACCTATAAAGCAAGAGAGAGATGGGGAAAAGCTGGCACTATGCAGGGGCAACCAGGACTGGACTGTGTCACTTGTGTGCAAACTGGCACATACAAAGGAACATGCACTGTCCTACAGATCTGCTCTTATACATGTCTCTCAGTTTAAGTATGGGCAGCAGCACCCCACAGGCAACAGATGTGGGGACGACATCTGCCCCTTTGCTTTCTGCTTATTATTACTTCCATATGCCCATAGTTTCTCTCTCAGTCCACAACTGATATAAAATTTTGACACAGAACATCAATAAAAATCACACAACCAATAAATCCCTTCAAATTGATTCACCACGTTTTCACTGGGTATTCTTCCGAGGGCAAAGGTTTTAGACAAAGCACTGTCCTCCTCCACGTCTTTTGAGATCCCACATAGGTTTACATTGGTGGGAACACCACTGGTATATAGAAGCTTCCACTGCATACCTTACCCCTCAATCAGTTTCAGGGTCCCAAATGAACTCATCATTTTAGTACTTCAGACAATACACTTCTATTACGGATTCAAAGCACAATTGCTTCATGTATCATAACTTCTGCTAATGTGTAACTCCCAAATCAGTCCTAAAATTTCCAAGCCTTTTACTGAACTACAGGCATCCAGTTTTGCTTGCGATCAATGAGATTTATTTAAAGGGTTGTTCATTTTTTTAAAGGATTCAATAAAAATTACTATAAAATCAAACACCTGATATTTTGTTTTCTTTCAACAAATAAAATGGGGAGCGAAATTATGCCCTCATTCAGACAGCTGTAAAATCAAAGCAGTCTACCCCAGAGCAGGGATATGACTGTTTTACTAATTTGTGTTTAAGAATTTTTAAAAAGTACCAAAATCTGTTAATTAATGCAACAAAATACATTTGAAAGTTTACAAAACCAGAAATATATTTCTGGGTTGAAGCAGTTCTTGCCAAGTTTCCACACATATCCAGTTTTTGAGCCAAGTTATATACCCCTATAAAAATAAAGTTTTAAAATGGAAATGTTGCTAGGCCATTAACCTTTTCATGGCTAGCTGGTATAACAATTTCAAAAGTGTTCACCAGCAATTTCCCCTTATTATCATGCCCCATTTTGCACCACCACCAGAAATATGTTTCTAGTAATTTTAAGCCACTTCTGTAATCTTTTTAAAATGTCCCAATAATACTGCATGAAAAGTGTCACATTTTCCTATCTGGTAGACAGACTGTGTCACTCAACAACAAGACAGCCCAGATCACATTCCACATTGGACAGGCCACACAAATGATCTAGCTGGTTTGTATGCTCTCATTAGATAGCAGAAGTAATTTTGCCTTTATTTTACTTATTGTTTTCTTTAGCTTGCTTATTATTTTACTTATACATTTATTTATCTTGCTTATAGGCTCGCTTTCAATTCAAAATGGTCCCCAAAAGTGGTTTTACAACTGAAAAGAAGCTTTACTCATGTATGACTTAATATGAGAAACTTGAATAAGCGTTTATCAATATATATAACTCCTGTTAGCTTTTCTTTTAGTAATGCTGTCCTATCACCTGTAGTTTTGTTAGTGCACACCCACCCTTTGTTTCTATGTAGTGTGTAGTTTAAAAGCAATAAAAATTATATATATAAAAAAGTGGTTTTACACATATCCAATGAAACAGTAAAAGCAATATAAAAGCCACATACTAAAATCATTGTATGTAGAATTCCCCCACCCCACCCCACCCCAATAACAACAACATCTCCTCAATCTGGTTCAAAGGCCCTCCAGAAGAGACAGATCTTTGGACCCCTCAGAAAAGCTTCAGAGATGCCATTGTTCTTTATTCAACTGAAGATGTGCTATTTTATCCCAGAAAGGACATACACATTGATCAATTATAACAAACAGGTGACTAAGAAGCAGAATTTATTAAGCTGATATTCCACATAAAACGGGAGTACACGGAGACAGCGCTTTCAGTTTCACAGGGATTCTTGAAAATCTAAACTCCTGTTCCACAGCCATTTGGAGAGTTAAGAGTTTATGAAGTCCCAGTACCACTGCTGTCCTTTGCAAGAGAATTCTGCTGTAGGATGCTCTAGTGGATAGGTTGTTGCACAGGCTACATAATGACTTAGGCCACAGCTTCGTAAATCAGAAAACCACTGTAGAGCATGGGAGATGCTTCTGATGTGGTCACTTGTTTTAAAATTGCAATTATCCTCATTACTTATTTCTTTTAATCACAACCCACTAAGCCATCTTATGAGGGTAATTTCAGAAATCTCATTTGCTGTCAACCTTTAACTTTTCGTTTACCCTCAGCCTTTTTATTGTTCTAGAATTTGGAGGGTAAACGGTATTTACTGTCTGGTCTCTACCCAAGAGAACTTTACTTGCACATCTGTGATTGGCGAGGTCAAAGGGCTAGTTCCACCATAACTTGTGGCAGCTATGGAATGACTCCAGGAATTATCTGCTGTTGTGCACATAAGTGAAGCATGGTATGCAAATAAGCTACCCACTCCACTTGCTAATTACTTCATAAGCCCCGCCCAGGCTGGACAGACCTCATCAGATCTCAGAAGCTAAGCAGGGCCAGCCCTGATTAGCATTTGGGAGACCACCAAGGAAACTCAGGGTCGCTACACAGAGGCAGGCAATGGCAAACCACCTCTGGATGTCTCTTGCCTGGAAAACCCTACGGGGGTCACAGTAAATCAACTGCGACTCGATGGCACTTTCCACCGCCACAGTAGCTGGAGCCTAGGAGCTATTCGTGGGATATTTTACCAGCAAATTCCACTGATGGTCCACTCACAACTTTTCCTCTGGCTGCAGAATTGGCGATCAGACTTTTCTATGACTAACTGCGATCAAAAATGCATACAAAGAATTTTAATTATGTTCCACAATTTAAAAGCCACAATCCCCCCCAAAAAACTATAATTTTTAAAAAACAGCTGAACACAACACATGGTGTGCGATACTACTTAGCTAAGCTGGTGGGCAGTGAAGTAAACCAAATTCTAGAGCAATAAAAAGGAACACTAGACAATAATTTCTGATATTTGGCAAGCATCTGTAAAAACTGTGACATGTGAAAGACTGAGCCCTATGCTGCACATGCTCCTTGGATGCACTGGTAGGTGGTGTGATAGCATTCTCAGTCTATTCTATTTCAGACAAAGCAGTGTCAAAAAAGAACAATAAATTCAAGTAGACACAAATACATAACTGCTGAAAAGTCCAGGAAAGCTAAGCAACAAAAAGTTCGTAGAAGGAGACATATCAGAGAGAGAGAGAGATACCAAGAGATTATTATTATTTCCTCTACCACCTTCCCTGAATATTTAAAATTACCATGCTGTGAATTGTTTTAGCCAATTGACTGTAAAGTTTTAATTATCAGTCATTAAGCTGATCAAAACTCAGTTGTAAAAAAATATTATATACATAGCAAACACCGGATTTCTCATTGATATTCTAAGATTCCTCCCCTGCTTTGATAAAATGGCATAGAAAGTTATTACTGTAAGCTAATGAGGCTCCATGTTTGAAGCTTACTAGAAAAACTACCCTGGAAAAAAGGTTCATGTCAACATTAAGTCACTTAACCTACTCCGTCCAAATGTAAAACCTACGTGGGCAAGACTGTACATCCAATTTCTCCCCCACCTTCTCTTTCTTCCATAGTGCCAATGTTTACAATAGTCACCAATAGCACAAGCGAGTTTCCTGTAAGGGGACAGTTCCAAAACCCTCTCAAGTTCAAGGCTGTTCCTCACAGTTGTTTTGCTGGATGAGGTCTGTGCCCAAACATTCTGCAGAGCCTTAGATGAAGGTGCAGGCATAGTTAATCAACCCCCACCCCACCACCAACTCAAATATTACTGACATAAGTCTGCGAACTAAGCGAAAACTTTAAAATATTTTAAGTCAAAGAGTTCAGCTGCATTTATAATGGGTTCCACAAACTATACACTGAACATGTTTACTTCAAGTCTTCCTTGAATATGACTTTTACATCTGTTGCTAATGATATCAAATTATTGATTGTTCAGTTTCTTATATTTGTTTAAATGTTAAGTATATGTTCTGCAACCTAATGCTTTTCTTCTTCCAGAGGGCTTTAAAATTTTTGCTGTGCATTAGTCATATTGACTTTGATCTTCTGGTACATATAATTACTTTACTGTTTGTTTATTTCGATAGAGTGGGAGGGGGAAAGGTTGACCAAAGAGATCTATATGTGGCAACTGGTAATAGAATCACATAGCTTACATTTAAGGAATCATGGTTTTGATTAAGAAGGAACCAGTTAGTTCCCACTGCTTTATTAAAAGAGACATTAGTGGATAAATAAGAAACACATTTCACAGTGAAGATTATGTTCAACTGCAGTGCCCATAAAATAATTTCGGTCCTCTTCGACTTCCCATTTGCAATAGTAAATTACCGTTGCTTTTATGCTCAAATAGCCAAAGCTTTACATATACCTATCAACCCTAAATGCTAGCTGACCAGATTCAACCCATATCCCTCCCTCTTTTTTAACATAAGGGAGTGTGCAAAGGTCAAAGTTTACGATCAATCACTGATCTTGCATACGACAAGAACTTGTGGGCACTCAATGAAATTGCTGAGCAGTTAGGTTAGAACAGATAAAAGGAAGTACTTCTTCACCCAAAGAGTGATTAACACATGGAATTCACTACCACAGGAGGTGGTGGCGGCTACAAGCATGGATGGCTTCAAGAGGGAATTAGATAAATATATGGAGCAGAGGTCCATCAGTGCTATTAGCCACAAGGTATAGATAGGAACTCTCAGTCTGGGGCAAGCGATGTTCTGTATTCTTGATGTTTGGTGGGGGGGCAACAGTGGAAGGGCTTCTAGCGTCCTGGCCCCACTGGTGGACCTCCTGATGGCACCTGGTATTTCTGCCCACTGTGTGACAGAGTGTTGGACTGGATAGGCCATTGGCCTCAGTCAACATTGACTTCTCTTATGTTCTTATGTTCATTTACAAACATTAGGTTATGATATGGAAATGAAAATTGCAGAAAACTGAGAGGCAATGAAGTTATAAGTACCAAAATGGCCCCTTTGAGGTGACTGCAATAAAGTTCTCTGTCTGTTTATTCTTTAATGCACAACTATACCTGTTGTGGATTTCTTTTTGTCATTGTTTTCCCTCCTACTTGTGTAGCTGATGAATTGACACCACTTGAATTGCTTTAGAGCAGCCTGTGTTTATTTCACACATACCTTAACCTTCCCTTTCCTCCTCAAGCAGCCACGCACACGCACACACTGGGTTTTCCGAGCAGCTATTAAAGGCTGAATCTCTTGAACATCACACACACAGTTATCCAGAAAATTCTTCTGGCTCAGATCCTTGACCTCTCCTTTGAAATCAAGGTCTTGTGCTGTTTTTTCTGCACTTAAAAAAAATTAACTGTATACTTACTAACTAAAAAGAGAGAACGAGACAGAGTAACGTTAGAAAATCTAGGGAGTTCTTACTTTTTACAAGGAATTTGGTACTGTTTTGGAAGCAGAATATTAGTAATGAATTTGTAAGCTGCCTTGAACCAAGAAGGGATATAAATGTGTGTCTGCCATTCCATCCCACCCCGATGGAAGAGGAAGCCTTTTGCCTCTTACAGCAGCAAGCCTGAATGGTCTTGAATCTGTGCCATTCTTTTGATTCTGTTTAAGCTAAGGAGACACAAATGGCATCTACAGGGTTTTTTTTCTCCCCTTTGAGTCACGTTTGTAGAAATCCTTCTAGTTTACACCAAAACAGAAATCTTTGTACTTGGCAAAATGTTGAGGGTTTGGTATATAAAGCCACTCATTATACAAATGTCACTTGCTTCTTTTAGAATAATAAATTACAAGGATTTAGAAGCTAGTCACTGACTTGGCAAGGAATGATAACTGAAATCTATTTACCTTTAATCTTCTTGTACTTTTTATACCATCTCCCAAACTCCTGGCACTTGGTCGCTGACACATTGGCATAGTAGGTGCTGTTCACAATGGAGGATATCATACTCTGGAAAACAGAGGAAGAGACAGAGAGTTTCTAAACAGAACACAATACAAAAATCCTTCCCGGAGAAACTGATAATACAAGTTTAGACTCACAATTCTTAAAAGTGTTTAAAAACACACTTGCTGGATAGTTCTCAAAAAATGGTCTTACCCCCCTCAGATGCAATTATTTTTATTAATTACGGGGGGAAGGTCTTGTACGACACAGACATTTGTCTCCGGCCTACATCTACTTGTCACTTTAATTTATACTAAGGTATTATCAAAAGAATCCTGTTACTAAAAGCGTAACTAGAAGCACTGTCACGTTGGGGAACACAACGGGCGAGAAGAATTGTGATTTAGGAACCGGATCCTAAAGGTAAGATTAGATGCTCCAGCATGCATAATCCAAATAATGCTTTTCAGATGTTTCTGTTCTGCTTCCAACTGCAACAAGGACCACACAGCCAAGAATCTGGGAACATTCGTGCTCCTGGCTACAGAACAATAGTTAGGCAAATAAGTTAAATTAATATAATTTATAGAAACGTGCCATTAATCCTGGTGTGAAAATCCACACGGAAGAGAAATTACAATGCTACTCTGAGCAGATGAAACTAAAAATAGAACAATATTAAACAATCAAGGGTGATATGAAAACTATGTGTACTTAAAAATATTTTGGACCTCTGGAAACAGACATGAGATGCCAAATCCTTTTATCAACCTGCACAAATAAGCTTGAATTTAGATTGCTTGAGACATGGCTGTTTTGTCACTACTCCACTTTAATTCAGACGTCCCCAACCCTTTAAATTACTCCAGAGCTTAGAATTTTCCTCAGTCATCAAAACTCTCTCACGCTGACATCCTTATGTGATTATATTGAATCATAAATAAAATGTACTCAAATGCTAGGGGTTCAAAGTACGTTCTTTAAAACAAGAATGTGGTAGTGTGATAGCTGTCCGATGACTAAGAGCTAGGGGGAATGGAAATTAAGTTTGCAAATTCATCTACTGATTCTTAATGAAACCTGTGTCACTTCTTTAATGCAACACAATAGAGTCTCAAAATGGTTATGAAGGCTGGATTGGAAAATTCTGAATTACAGATATGACCTCACAGATTAAGGCTGCTTTCTAAACAAATCTGTTGTTTTAAGACCCAAACCTATTACAAATCTGTTGTTTTAAGACCCAAACCTATTACAAAACAGACTAAAGCACTTCTTTCCCTGTGGAACCACCACCATTTCAGAAGCTAAGATAATGGCACAGACGGTAATTTAAAAGTAGAAAAGCAAGAGCTATGCTCACGAGACTTATCAAAACAAGGCGTTTAAGAACCATTGCAACAGTGGTCTTTACTTTGGCCTCTAGGAACACAATTTGTCTGAGTACAGCAAGAGGTAGTTTCACTATTCTTTATCTTTGATGCTGTACCTTCAGATTTTGATTCTGTTATCATCACTCTCCCTTGGATATTCAAGAGGGCATCGTTAACCTTAGTTATTACCCTTCTGTCCTAGACAGCATTTCCACAACCATCAAACAGGAGACATGAAAACATTGTGATTACTCACAGATGCCCATTGAACTTATCTAGCAGGACCTTGGTGGCAAGGGGATAAGAGGAGATGGAGCTTCTACGAGTAATGAAAAAAACTGGGGGAGTATTAACACTAAGTGTTCCATCGCTAATGCTTTTAAGTGGTGATTTAAAAAAAAAAATCTTGTATCCTTTCTGAAAATTAACAGATTTACTATTTAGGCAATAACTTTAAAATATATTGTGTTACTTAGAAATAAAGCATACGTCTCCCTCAACCAGTTGGGAAATTAATCATTTGCTACGACAGACAGAAGAAAGTTGCTCCATTTGAAATATGGTGTTGGAGGAGAGTCTTATGGATTCTGTGGACCACCAGAAAGACAAATCAGTGGGTTGTAGATAAAATCAAGCCTGAATTCTCCCTAGAAGCCAAATTACTAAATTGAAGCTTCTGTACTTTGGTCACATTATGAGAAGACAAGAGTCACCGGAAGACAATCAAGCTAGGAAAGGTTGAAGGCAGCAGGAAAAGAGGAAGTCCCAACATGAGATGGACTCAGTAAAAGAAGTCACTGCCCTCCGTTTGCAAGACCTGAGCAAGGCTGTTAATGATGGGACATCTCAGAAGGCTTTACTTCATAAGGTCATACACTGGAAGCAACCTGACAGCACTTAACACACACACACACAGCAACAAACAGACAGAAAACAGCCAGGGTCATCACAACTCATGACCCAACTAGGGAAACACTGGCTGCTAGTCATGTCTGGTAGAGCAAGATAAAATCTGTTTTTGCAGATCTGGTGCCTGCAACAACAGAAGAACAAAGCTTTCAAGCACTTGGCCCATCTACCTTGGGGGCTGGGGATGTGCAATTCACACAACGGGTGGCTGTACAGGCTTAGAGGCGTTCTCTCTAAAACTGGAAGTATTGTGTTAATCAGCACAGGGGGATAACAAGTTATGCCAAACAAAGGCTATTTATTTTGTGCATTAATCGTCATTCTTATTAAAGAGAATGAAAGGATGAACAGTAGCTGTGTGTAGTGAACTTCCCAGAAGAGGATCGGTGCCCCAGCCAAAAGCTTAACAGTGAGACAGATAACAGTAGCTCCTCTCACATTTAAAAAAAAACTTTCCACATTGTAGGCACCAACATCTCCTATTCTACCTCAAGAGAAAACTTAATAAGTCTTAAAGAAATCAAATGCAAGATAGGCCTCGTGTGCACAGTTACTACTATAGTGGATTTTTTAAAAACCCCATTATGTTAGACTAAGTAGAATTTTGCTCAGATATTTTTTTAATATAGGTGGAAAAGGGAACTTCCTCCTCAATTGGAAAAGGGAACTTCCTCCTCAATTGGAAGCTACACCATATCTGTGTGGACACAAAACTGCCAACCAGTTTCTACCTGCTGGAAGCTACTGTGATGCAGTCACTCAAACCTCAGACTAGTATCTGGAAGACCCAGGTTCACTTCCCCAACCTACCACGGGGCTTGCTGGGTGACTTCTGGAAGGTCACATTCCCCTGGGCCCAACCACTCTCGTATGTTTCTTGTGGGGTTAAAAAGAAGGAAGGAGAACCACGTACGACAACCCTGAGCTCTTCACAGGAAAGGAAGGATAAAATTAACTACATACTTATTATTTTAAAAAAAGAAGAAGCAAAGAGATTGGATTTATACCCCGCCCTTTCACTCGGAGTCTCAAGTGGCTTACAAATTCCTTTCCCTTCCCCTCCCCACAACAGACACCCTGTGAGGTAGGTGGGGCTGAGAGAGCTCTTTCCAGAACTGTCCTTGAGAGAACAGCCCTCTCCCAAACATAGGAGGCATGAGAAATGATCATCCCTTGGGGCCATTTTTGCCCCACACTCTCCGCACCTCTTAAATAGAGCCATCCTACCTATTTGTAGGTTGAAAGTGTTCACTGTTCTCCATGGAAAACCTTGTTGTTTTATTCCTGAGGCCCCACAAAGCAGCAGCTTAGAAGCACGTCCTCTCCTCATGGCAGCAAGAAGAGAATTGAGGGAAGAAGTTCTCGCCCCACCACTGTCATGTGACCCTTTGAGCAGGAAAAGTGACCTCTATAGACAGAGGATTGGGGGAGCACTCCAGAGCCTAGAAGCTTGTTCCGAAAAGCTTGGAAGCTCTTCTCCACAGCTGGCCTGCAACCATGCAGCCCCATGTGCGCCTGAACAGAAGCCGCAACAAATGAACACAAACTAGTGCCTTTCTACCAATGACTTCACTGAATCACAATATCAATCATTCACGGAGCTACCAAGCCCACTAGTCCACTATAAAGATGCAACTGTGATGTGAAACTGGTAACCCAAAACTTGACCTTGGGGCCAGATTAGACCAGATGGCAGAAATCATGTGTGTCTACTTCATTCAGTGGCTCAGGATATCTAATTCTGATGAAAGAGATACATAGATAAGATACGTACATAGATGAGGCGAGCCGAACCCTGCACCTCCTTCCCTTCTGATGGTCCACTGCCCCAGGTACTTGTCTCCCAGCTCAGACTGGGGAGGCAATGGACCTGAGAGTAATGGACCACAGATTTGGGCAATGAACCACAGGGTAAGGGAGTAAAGTTCAGCTCCCTTCAGTGAACACACCTCTTGTGATATTTAACTTCCCAAACAAATTCACCTTCCTCCCCCCACACACACTTCATACATGAACACAGCAGGCATGTGAAAAACCCAACTTCCATTCTCATGCCTAATTTAGCCAGAGTAAAATGAAACAAAGCCTCCAAGCTTTATGCCTCAAAGATCCTGCAATGGTGGAGCTTAATAACCTTAAATCCAACTGAAGAACTGGGGTGCTGATGTCATATTACTCATAACATGTAAGAATTCTAATATTAGATCTGATCATTCTATTATATGTTGTGTTAAGAGATACACAGTAACAAAGAGTTCAGTGATTACACTCCTCTCCAATGTACACCCCCTTGCGAAAAATGGAGCACATCTGCAGAACCTGTCCCAGGTATATTCAGGGCATGAACATGTTATAGACT
>NW_015168083.1:322281-417688 GCF_001447785.1 Gekko japonicus | reverse complement strand
CTGGGGGGGGGGGTAGATATGGATTTGGGAGAACAGGATGAGAAAAGGATCTCTGCAAGTTTCTAATTTGTGCAAGGCACTACATACCCAACTAAAAGTAAGAAAATTCCACAACGCACAAAAACATACATCAGAATAATGAACTTTACAGAGAGAAGGAAAATACAAATAATATAAGTAGTTTACACAGCAGCACCAAGTAAAAATATATGGTGTTTCATAATATAAGTTCTCCATTATGGCCCACATCAGCTAGGCTCATGGTTTTGCCAAAAAAAGACACGGACACTTCAAACCCCAAATCGTACTGCCTAATCTCACTATTAAATCAAGACTGTAAGATCGTTACGATGGTGCTAACCTCACGTCTTAAATGTATAATAGGTGGATACATCCACCCCAACAAAACGGGATTTATCCCGCAATGTGATATAACAAATAATATAAGGAAAACCATGGATGTTATCCACTTCGGCAAACCCCACCAATCTTATTCCTCACTTATCTTGTTGCTTGACATTGAAAAGGCTTTTGATACAGTAGAATCTGGCTACCTAAGAGATTAATACAAATGAATTTTGGCAATAAACTTACACAAGCAATAGATTCTTTATACTTTTCTCCTATAGCTCACCTTCACATCAGTGGGACATATTCCCAAGAGTTTTCTTTGTTTAGAGGCACCCGACAGGAGTGTCCCCTCTCCCCTTTACTTTTCGCGATCACCATAGAACCCTTAGTCCTACAGATCCGGAACAATCCCCAAATCTCTGGAGTGCAAATAGATGGAAAACATTTTAAAGTAAGTGTCTTTGTTGATGATCTGGCAATTTATGTGACAGATCCATATAAATCAATGCCAGCACTTAAAGACCATTTTATAACCAAACTATCCACAAATTCTACCAAATATATTAAGAAAATTTCTCTTTTCAATGGACCCACTCGTATTGGCAATATTTAGGAGTCAAAATTCCCCTTAATCTATGAGAGTTAATTAAATTAAACCACTTGGAGGCAAATAAATCCATATTAGGACTTCTAAAACAATGGGATGGCAAACTATTGTCTTGGTTTGAATGCATGAATATTATAAAATCCTTTATTTTACCAAAATTCCTATTTTATTTCAGAGAGATTCCAATACTCGTCCCAGCTAACCTTCTCCAAAACTGGCAGAGTAACCTGAATCATTTTATTTTGCAGTTTAAAAAGCCCAGAGTGAGTTTCAACTCAATCCATAGACCAACTGTGAGGGGTGGTCTAGCATTACCGGACTTACAGATCTACTATTACGTGACTAACCAATTTAGCTAAACAATACCATATTTCTTATTCAGCAGACTGGAACCATATTGAAGAGAGCTACCTCAGCTCAGGATCTTTTCAATAATCTTTATGGAAACTCCTTAATCACCAGTTTAAGGACACCCTATCAAATCCCTTCTTAAAGCAACTTTCAAGGTCTGGGACTACATTTGCAAATTTGTAGCACCACCAGAGTCTCTAATGACTAGTTCTGTGGGCCATGAATGGTTTGTACAGTGGGTTGATCCCAATTCTTATAAACTCTGGCAAATCTCTAACTTAACCCGGTTCATTGACATCTCAAAAAACGGGCACATTATAGAGAAAGCAGTTCTGGAACAGACCAGTCTCCTGTGGTACAATTATCTATAGGTTTCACACTTACTAAATTCTCAAGCAATACAGGAGAACTTGAAAAAACCCTTAACAAGCTATGAAAGAATTTTAGCTTCTAAACTTTTAATTTAAAAGGGTTTAATTTCCAGGATATACAAAACTTTATTATTTGAGACTGACTCCTCCCTAACCACTTACCAGATAGCTTGGCATAGAGATTTAGGTAAGCAGCTTTCGGAAGCACAATGGGAAAAGCTCTGGGAATCCTCAATTTACACTTCAAAGCCACTCCAGATTCAGCTGAAATCCATCAAGGTTCTCCTAAGATGGTACTTGACACCTTCTAGGCTTTCTTTTATAAATCCCTCTATATCTCCCCTATGCTGGAAACTTTGCAACAAACGGGGTTCCTTTTTTTCGCAATTGGTTGACTTGTCAAATCAGAACAATTCTGGCAAGAGATCTTAACTCACATTAAATCAATAACAGAATATACAATACCCACCAATCTTGTTTTAATTCTTCTAAATTTATGGAACAACATAAAAAAACCCACCCCTACAAAAGATCTCATTTCAGTACTCCTGACCGCAGCTAAAAATGTTATTGCATCCAATTGGACAGACAAGTGCCTCCCAATGGTGCATCAATGGTACCTTAAAGTTTGGGATTATTTTATTTTAGATAAAATCTCAGACTGGGTGGCCTAGAAAGAAGACAACTCTTACTTTTCTAGTTTGATGGACAAGTGGAATCTGTTAATGGACAAGTTAACCGATTCCTCCATCAACAAAGACCAATCATCTCATCACAATCACCATATTTTGTACTTATTTCACTGATGTTTGTAAATTTAATGTCTGGTTCTGAATCCTAAAGACTAACTTCAGCAAATCTGAACTCTTTTACTTTTACTTTCTTTTTGTAGTTGAAAATCTAAAAGTTAAACTGATAAGAACAGATGACTTTATATAGCTAATACTTACACTTCTTAGCTGTAATGTATCCGCCATGACCACGTGCGCAACCGTTGGGCCATGCGGTCAAGCACATGGTCATAGCTTCGTACTTTTGGACAATAGCCCAAGCGGATCCTGGCCTGCACCAATCAGGGGGCCAGGTCCGCCGCCGAGAGCCTATGGGACTCTCAGCTACTGTATCAACCTATAGGTGAATTAGGGGGGGTGTTCTGGTGGTGGGTTCTGGGCATATATACCGGCCTGCGTGCCGGTGTGTCTTGTCTTGTTCTGATCTAAATAAAGTACTCTTGGCTGAATCACCCCACGTTTCCGAGTACTTTTCACTGGCGACAAAGATGCCCTTTTTGAACAGACCCGGGGGAGACCAGGCAGCACCGAGCATCGACCGCCGCAGCAGCCACGCCGCTCACCGGAGGTCTCCGCTCCATCGCCCTGCGCCTCACTCCGTCATCCGCCGACCGCATCGCATCTCGCCACGCCGCCTCGCGGCTCAACTCTGCGCTTCGCTGCACCCGAGCACCGCATTTCGCCACCCCGCTCTTTGCGGTCCAGCGCTTCGTTTTCGCAACGCCCGAGCCACGCCTCGCCACGCCGCATCCACTCGCTTTCGCAACGCCCGAGCCGCACCTCGCCACGCCGCATCCGCTCGCTCCACGCCACCCCGTGCTTCGCTGTCCCGCTCTCCGCTTCGGCTCGCAGAGCGCCTCGCCCGATCGTTCCGGCTCCTCGCCTCGTTGCCGCGCACTTCGCTTTGGCTAGCTCCGCCTACCAGCTCTCCGCTTGCCGCCAGCCCGCCGCTGACAATCCCATTCCCGCCAAACACTGCAGTGGACAAGCGCACAAGCAACTATGTCGGAGACAAACGCTTCCTCCACCTCCTCGGGGCCCTCGACTGCCGCCGCCGCCGGGACCGCGCACGAGGGGATCGCTTCCTTCGACTTGGCCCATCCCGAGCGATGGACCACTTGGGTGATGATACTAAAGAATTATCTCGCTTGCATGAAGGTCACCGACGCAGGTATGAAGAGGTCCCATCTAATACGCCTTTGTGGGATGGACACCCTCCTCCTCTTGCAGAACCTGATCTCACCCAAGGAGGTAGAGGAAGAGAGTTTTGAGGACCTCATCGCGGCCCTCACTGCCCATCTAGCCCCGAAGTCCTCTAAATTCACGGCCCGCATGGACTTTTTCGCAAAGGTCCAAGCCCCAGAGCAGAAAGCGGCAGACTTCCTGGCCTACCTTCGGAAGGCCGCCATGCAATGTGCCTTTCTGAACCTGGAAGAGACATTACTGAACAAGTTCTTGGTGGGCTTACGAGAGGCAAAATTGAGAAGGCGCCTAATCCGAGATGACGACCTCACGCTGGCTAAGGCTTTGAAGGATGCGGCCGCTTTCGAAAATGCGCATCCAGGCCACAGCGGACACCGAGTCCACCGCACTCAAACCATCGAAGAATCAGCCGACTCCGAGGAGGACGAAGTTCTGCAACTCCAGCGTCAGCCCTCGCGACCGCATCGCCCAAGGGGAGCCCCGCTAGCGAGGACTGATCTGCACTCCATCGACCTTCACACGATCTCCGACCAGCCCCAGGTAGGCGAAGTACTCCGAGACGGCCGAAACAAAATCCACGTTTCGGTCCGGGTAGAGGGGTCCCCCTGTAGCATGGAGCTCGATACCGGCTCAGAGTTTACGATAATCTCAGAGGACACACTGCGGAGACTGTGTCCCAAAGGGGGGCCACCTCTGCGCAAGCCACATTTTAGACTTCAGGACTTTAATAAGAACCCGGTGGCTGTACGGGGCTGGGGCAAGTTCAAGGTGGAGTTCCAGGACTTTAAAGGAGAACTTGAGATCTTAGTGGTGGGCGGCCAGCTTTCCAGCCTCCTGGGAATTTCTTGGTTTAAACCACTGGGTTTGACCATCGGAGGGCTTCACCAGTTAAACCAGTTACGGAGTCTCGATTTCACAGCGGTGTGCGACAAGTTCCTGCGGGTTTTCGATGGTTCCTTCGGCAAGTTCACGGGGCCACCAATCTCCCTGGACCTGGATCCCGCTGTCCGCCCCATCCGGATAAAGGCCAGGCACCCGCCCTTAACAATGAGGCCGAAAATCGAGGCAGAATTGGATAAGTTGGTGGCCCAAGTAGTGTTGGAACCGGTGGCATCAGCACGCTGGGAAACCCCCATAGTCACACCGGTCAAGCCAAACGGGGACGTCCAGATCTGTGCTGATTATAAGTGCACGTTAAACAAAGCACTGCAGGACCACGCGTACCCCGTACCGGTGTTCAGTCATGTGCTGGCAGCACTCGCGGGGGCTCGCATATTCGGCAAGCTAGACTTGGCACAGGCCTATCAGCAGCTGCCGGTGGACGCCGCCACGGCGGAAGCCCAGACGATTGCCACGCACAGGGGGGCTTTCAGGGTCCACCGGCTCCAGTTCAGGGTATCTGTGGCTCCGGGGATTTTCCAATCTTTCATGGACTCTCTCCTCAAAGGTATCCCTGGGGTACAGCCCTTTTTAGATGACGTGCTGATCGCCGCCCCCGAAGCCGCTTCGTTTGCCACCCGACTCTGCACCGTTCTACGCCGTTTCGACCAAGCGGGGCTGAAGGTGAAGCGCGAAAAATGCCTGCTCGGCGTTCACAAGGTGGAGTTCCTCAGCTTCGCGGTCGACGCACACGGCATTCACCCGACGGCGGAGAAGACGAAGGCGATCTCGAACGCTCCTGCCCCCACTTCAAAGACCGAACTGCAGGCCTTCTTAGGCCTCCATAACTTTTATCACTCCTTTCTTCCCCTAAAAGCAGCAGTAGCGGAACCCCTCCATAGGCTACTCGACAAGGGCGCGCCATGGGTCTGGGGCCCGGCTCAGCAGGTGGCGTTCCTGGCGGTCAAAGATCTCCTCATCTCCAATTCGGTCCTCGCCCACATCAACGAGGACCTGCCGGTGGTGCTGGCCTGCGACGCCTCTCCATGTGGGGTCGGGGCGGTCCTGGGGCACAAGCTGCCTGATGGTTTGGAGGTCCCAGTGGTCTACTACTCCCGTACCTTGTCTGCGGCTGAGCGCAATTATGCGCAAATTGACAAAGAGGCTCCTGCTATCGTGGCCGGGGTGAAAAAATTTCACCACTACCTATACGGCCGGCCCTTCACGGTCCTTACGGACCACAAGCCTCTCCTGGGTTTGCTCGCCCCGGACCGCCAGACCCCCCACATTACTTCACCTCGTGTAATCCCGTGGTCCGTCTTCCTGGCGGGCTACAACTACACGCTCCTTCACCGGCCCGGGAAAGCAATGGGACATGCTGACGCCCTGAGCCGTCTTCCCCTACCAGAAACGGAGCCAGACCCGGCCCCGGCTCACCAGGTCGCGCTGCTGGAGACCCTACCAGACCAGCCGGTCCACGTGCGAGAGGTGGCTCGTCGCACCGCCAAAGATCCGATTCTCTGCCGCGTCTTGGACTGGGTAAGAAGGGGGTGGCCGGTGATCACGGCCGGACAGGACTTCTCGGTCTATGCCTCACGTAAGGACGAACTGTTGGCGCACAAGGGTTGTGTGTTATGGGGAGGCCGGGTGGTGATCCCGTCTCCTCTCCGAGATCGGGTGCTCTCAGCATTGCACGAGGATCACCCGGGCGTGGTGCGAATGAAAGCCCTAGCTCGGAGTTATGTGTGGTGGCCCGGCCTCGATCAAGACATTGAAAGACTGGCGAAGCAATGTCAACTCTGCCAGGCTTTCCGGCCCGCACCGCCCCGAGTGCCGGAACGAGCCTGGGAATCTTCCCACAAGCCCTGGTCCCGGCTGCACTTGGACTTTGCGGGGCCGTTCCAGGGACAAATCTTTTTCATTCTAGTTGACGCTTATAGTAAGTGGCTACAAGTGGCGCCAGTGCCGTCTACCTCCTCAAAGGCGGCCATCAGAGCAATGCGCCACATTTTCAGCTCCCACGGTCTTCCGGACACTCTGGTGACTGACAACGGCACGGCATTTACCTCCAGCGAGTTCCAGGACTTCACGAGGTACTGTGGGATCCGCCACGTCTGGGCAGCACCATTCCACCCAGCCACCAACGGCCAGGTGGAGCGCATGGTGCGGACCACAAAGGAAGCGCTACGAAAGTTTGAAAGCAAGGACTGGGACTACAAGCTGGCGGTGTTCCTGTTCGGTCAGCGCACGACACCTCACACCGAGACCGGCCGCAGCCCGGCGGAGCTCCTGATGGGCCGCCGCCTCACCTCCAGACTGGACCGACTGCATCCGGACCGGGCCCCCGAGGTGGAACCGACAACGGAGTCGCATTCAGCAGCCAGAGGGTTCTTTCCAGAGGACCCGGTCTACGCACGGAATTATGCGCAAGGGTCACCCTGGATCCCCGCACGGGTTATAAGGGTGCGGGGACCTCGGTCATACGAGGTCTCCTGTGAGGATGGCCAACTGCTCCACCGCCACATTTATCAACTGCGGCGCCGGGTCCTCCCCAACGATCCCGAGGACCTAGAGTGCACAGAGACCGACGAAGCAGCAGTCAACGAGCCGGCGCAGCAGACCCCAGTCGCCGTTCCAGTCCAGTCCGCTCCGGAGCCTCCTGCGTTGCCACTACCAACGCCACAACCAACCTCCCCGCCGCGGTCCTCCGAGGCAACCCCGACCGTCGCCCCAGAGCTGCGCCGCTCCACTAGGGCTCGGAAGTCCCCAGCGTACCTCCAGGACTTTGTGTGTGGGTAGTCTGAACTATGGGGGGAAGACTGTAATGTATCCGCCATGACCACGTGCGCGACTGTTGGGCCATGCGGTCAAGCACATGGTCATAGCTTCGTACTTTTGGACAATAGCCCAAGCGGATCCTGGCCTGCACCAATCAGGGGGCCAGGTCCGCCGCCGAGAGCCTATGGGACTCTCGGCTACTGTATCAACCTATAGGTGAATTAGGGGGTGTGTTCTGGTGGTGGGTTCTGGGCATATATACCGGCCTGCGTGCCGGTGTGTCTTGTCTTATTCTGATCTAAATAAAGTACTCTTGGCTGAATCCCCCCACGTTTCCGAGTACTTTTCATTAGCCCAAAGGCCAAGAAGCGATTTTGAGAGGTCAAAACAAAATAACATTTGAAAATACTTGGTCCAAATTTTATAAATGGATGGAAGAAAATAATATTTGAATATATAAACTTTATAGACACTTAATCCAAATATATGTAAAAGACTATATATTATAATCACAAGAGAAAATATAAGGTGGGGAAAGAGAAAAAATATAACTGGAAATTGTATGACGCTAACAATTAGAGGTGGTATGGATGTAATGATATTCCCTGAATTTATGATCTTTATGTTTTTATGTTTGCATGTCTATATGTTTTGTCGATTTTTATAAAATAATTAAAAAGAAAATCTAAAAGTTGTTCCACTACTTATTGAAGCATAGCACACAGTTATAATGTTGTTGCTCCATCATTTTGTTTGTGACAAAGATGTTTAAATAAGAAAGAAGAAGAAGAAGAGATTGGATTTATAGCCCGCCCTTCACTACCCAAAGGTGTCTCAGAGTGGCTTAAAAAACTCCTTTCCCTTCCCCTCCTCACAACAGACACCCTGTGAGGTAAGTGGGGCTCAGAGAGCTCTTAACAAAAACTGATCTTTTTCAAGAACAGCTCTTATCAGAGCTACGGCTTGCCCAAGGCCACCCAGCCAGGTGCAAGTGGAGGAGTGGAGGATCAAACCCGGTTCTCCCAGATTAGAGTCTGCATACTTAACCACTACACCAAACTGGCTCTTAAATAAAATTATTAAATTAAAAAAAATTGTGGCCCAGATCTTGAATAAGCTGCTACTCTACTGGAAAGCCTTACCCTAAGAGCAACTAAGCTGCACATAAATCATACAACTAGTAAGTTCGGGGATGGGGGACTAATTAAAAGTGAGTAATATTTTCTCTTTAGTGGCAATTTGAACCCCTGGGTGAACTGAAAGCAAAGCTCCTGCACAAGAAAAAGGGTTGCAAAACTGTTTCTTATGGGAAAGAGACATCCTGCATTACACCTCTTTTAACTTCTCTATGGTAAGGACCTAACAGAAGCAGAAGAGATTAGGAAGGGATGGCAAGAATACACAGAAGAACTATACAAGAAGGATCTCGATGTCCTTGACAACCATGATGGTGTGATCACTGTCCTCAAACCACACATCCTGGATTGTGAAGTCAAATGGACCTTAGAAAGCAATACTAACAACAAAGCTAGCAGAGATGACAGTATCCCAGCTGAGCTAGTCAAAGTTCTAAAAGATCATGCTGTTAAAGTGCTACATTCCATATGCCAGCAAAATTGGAATATGCAATGGTGGCCACAGGATTGGAAAAGGTCAGTTTACATCCCAATCCCAATGAAGGGCAATGCCAAGGAATGTTCAGAGTATTGCACAATTGCACTCATTTCACACGCTAGCAAGGTCATGCTCAAGATCCTACAAGCTAGGCTTCAGCAGTATCTGGATAGAGAAGTGCCAGAAGTACAAGCTGGGTTTCGAAGAGGTAGAGGAACCAGAGATCAAATTGCCAACATTCACTGGATTATGGAGAAAGCAAGGGAGTACCAGAAAAAGATCTACTTCTGCTTTATTGACTATGCTAAAGCCTTTGATTGTGTGGATCACAACAAACTGTGGCAAGTCCTTAAAGAGATGGGAGTACCAGACGACCTCACATGTCTCCTAAGAAGCCTGTATAAGGGTCAAAAAGTGACAGAACTGGACATGGAACAACTGATTAATTTAGCATAGGAAAAGGAGTATGGCGAGGATGTATATTGTCACCCTGTTTATTTAATTTATATGCAGAGTACATCATGCAAAATGCTGGCCTGGATGAATCACAAACTGGAATTAAGATTGCTGAGAAATACATCAACAACCTCAGATATGCAGACGATACCATTCTAATGGCAGAAAGTGAAGAGGACCTAAAGAGCCTCTTGCTCAGAGTAAAAGAGGAGAGCGCAAAAGTTGGCTTGAAACTCAACATCAAAAAAACTAAGATCATGACATCCGGTCCCATCACTCCTTGGCAAATAGAAAGGGAAGTCATGGAAGCAGTGACAGACTTCACGTTCCTGGGATCCAAGATCACTGCAGATGGTGACTGCAGCCATGAAATTAAAAGACACCTGCTCTTTGGGAGGAAAGCTATTACAAACCTGGACAGCATAAAAAAAGTAGAGACATCATCCTGCCAACAAAAGTACATATGGTCAAAGCAATGGTATTCCTAGTAGTAATGTACGGCTGCTAGAGTTGGACCATAAGGAAGGCCGAGAGCACGAGGAGGAGAAGCAGAAGAAGCAGAAGCAGAAGAAGAAGCAGAAGAAGAAGCAGACAAAGTAGCAGCAGCAGAAGAAGAGGAGGAGGAGGAAGAGATTGGATTTATACCACACGCTTCACTTGGAGTGGCTTACAAACTCCTTTCCTTTCCCCTCCCGACAACAGACCCTTTGTGAGGTAGGTGGGGCCGAGAGAGCTCTTTCCAAAACTGTCCTTGAGAGAACAGCCCTGACAGAGCTATGGCTTGCCCAAGGTCATCCAGTAGCTGCAAGTGGAGGAGTGGAGAATCAAACCTGGTTCTCCCAGATTAGAGTCCGCACACTTAAGCACTACACCAAACGAGGAATAGATGTTTCCGAATTATGGTGCTCGAGAAGACTCTTGAGAGTCCATTGGACTGCAAGGAGATCCAATCAGTCAATCCTAAAAGTAATCAACCCTGACTGTTCCCTGGAAGGCAGCTGAAGGTGAAGCTCAAATACTTTGGCCACCAAATGAGAAGGGAGCACTCACCGGAGAAGACCCTGATGCTGGAAACGACTGAAGGTAAAAGAAGAAGGGGATGGCAAAGGATGAGATGGCTAGACAGTGTTATTGATGCAGCGAACATGGAATTGGGCAGACTCCAGAGGATGGCAGAGGACAGGGGGCCTGGCATGATGTGGTCCAGTAGCTGTGCAGCCCTACTTGCAATAATGTTCCATTCTACCAGAGTTTGGGAGGGGGGGTGTCTGAAAATGAGTTATTTTTTAACCTGGAAGTGCCATACATTAAGATATAGATTTTTATTTTAAAAAAACAAAAACAACAACAGCTGGTATCCCCCCAAAAGTTTGGTGTGCCATACTCCAACCCAGATTTCCTCTAGTAGATTTTTTTAGCACTGCCACCACTACTATGCTTACATGATCCTGGAAAAAAAGTTAGCCATATGACTATGGCAGTGAGCTTAAAAGGAATAATTATTTAAGAAAGGTGCTCAATGCAAAGGGGAAAGTGGAAAGGCAGCATTGCATAGTTGTTAAGAATGCTGGACTAGGATCTGGGAGATTCAGGTTCGAATCCCCACAGAGGCTTGCTGGATGATCTTGGGACAGTCACACACAGCCTCACCTACCTCAAAGAGTTGTCACTGTGAAGGTAAAATAGAGGATGAGAGAACTGTGACTTTGGGTCCCCACTGCAGAGAATTTATTTTTATTTCTTTAAAATATTTATTAGCCACATTTTTTTTCCTTAGGAAGCTCAAAGTAGCTTACAATATTAATCAAATACATAAAACACATTTCATAAAAAAACATAAAAGCAGAATATGTATAAACTAATGTGTCGGGAAAAACCAGTCTTATTCAAAACACATGCCTTTTACACTGGAAGTTCATAGAGTTTGCAGTGCCGTTGGGCTTGGTGAGAGGTTTTAGACATTTGACTGTTACAAGCAAACTGGCGACTTCCATTCATTTATCTGACAGGTCACCTGACAATACAGCAACCTTGCCTACAGCCCTGCTCGGAAAGCAGCAGTATTCTAGGCCAGGAAATTGGAGAGGATGGGAAAGAGGAGGAACACAATGCATTGATACTTCTCCCTAAATCCCATCATAAGCCCACCATTACTTTTTTGGGGGTAATTTGTGTGTTCGTGTATATGTGCTTGCATGCCTGGAAGTCATGTTTGACTACTGGTGACCCCTAGTGGGGCATGGGCGTTTCAGAGGTGGCTTGTTATTGCCTGCCTCTGCGTCCCAGTCTTGATATTCCTTGGAGGTCTCCCTTCCAAGTACTTGCCAGGGTCGGCACTGCTTAGCTTACAAGATCTGACAAGATCAGGCTTGCCTGGGCTATCCAGGTCATGGCCTACCATCACTTTTCAGTAATTCTGTCCATTTTCTGTAGCAAGTCCTGAGTGGGAGAGACACTATGTTGTAAGTAATGTTAACTGAAGAAACATGCACAGAGTTACCAGGCAACATATGATGAGGGGGCTATATATGCTCCCTCTTAACCTGCATTTACCACTGAACAACCAGGAAAGAGTAAGAACGCATCAGGGGGCATATATGCGGATGCACGTTTTAGCATGTACACACATATACTCCTGACAAAAAGCAAACATCCATCTGACAAACGCGAAACTGATTCTAGACTTTTACAAGAAGCAATTACTCATCTTATGTACAACATTTTTGCAAATACATCACAGATTACAGATGTGCGCACACCACTACACACATCCTAGTGGTTGACCAGCAGTTTAAAAATTATAGGTGATATTGTACTAAGAGCTACCACTGGAGCTTATGTTTGCATGCCAAAATCATTCCAGATCTTTTGAGAGAATCTCAAACAATCAAAGCAGATGTACAATGTAACACGCTACAGTGAATCATTTCCATCTACACTATTTCCACTCACCTGGTACCTCAAGATCCACAAGGGAACCCTTCACTTATGAAATTATTTCATGACTGCTCATAACATACATAAATAAAATGAGATCATTATCCTCATAATGTGTGGGGAGGAGAGAGAGACAGAGAACTCCCTGGAGGTGCTATGAGTTTCATCTGCTTTATGCATAGAGACACACTTGCAGATACACACAAGGTCCCTGCGAGTGCAAGATGCGACACCCTGTGTCTGCACTGTCGGGCAGGTTTTTTAAACTGGGGCAGGTTTAACTCCCTCTCGACTCTGACCCTCAGCTGGAAGATGAAATAGCTCGATGCTTTTGCCCAATCACAGTGTCATTGTCAAAGGAATATGATCAGTGGAGGTATAGGAATAAGAAATATCCGTTATTGATTTATGGACTTTTTATTTATGTTGCCTCTCCTGGGGAACCGGACCCAGGTGGCTTACAAAATAATAATAAAAAATAAAGATTAAAAGTTATAAATTGAAACTCAGCCCTAAAAAAATCCCAGCCGAAGATTTAAAAAAACAACAACACGCAGAGCTTAAAATGAGTTTAAGAATTTCAGACTAAAAGCACACTATAATTTTTTTTTGAAAGATTAAAGCCTGGATAAAAGTAAATGTTTTGGCCTAGTGCCTGAACGAGAATGATGCAGGTCAGGGCCAGAGCTACGGTGGGGCCTCCCGGGGCCCAGCCCTCCAACCTCTTCCCCAAGGCCCCACAACTTTTGGGGAGAAGTGGGGGGAAGTTTAAATGCTTTGAGAGAGAAGTGGGGGCAGGCCCCGTGCACGCCTGCACTCCAAGCCACAAATATGCGGCTTGGAGTGCAGGCGCGCGGCCCCCGCTTCTCCCTCAAAGCATTAAAGGGAGCCTTTAAATGCTTTGGAGGAGAAGCAGGAGCCGCGCATGAATTCCAGTGCTCTCCAACTTTTTAAAAGGCCCCCCAAACTAAAAAAAACCCTGGCTACGGGCAATGCTCCCTCTAAGCTGCGGAGTCTCGTGAGCAAAAATTCTATTTCGTGAGCTGCTGGCATTAAAGCTGTGAGCCAGCGATTGGGCTGCTGCGTAAATCAGTTTGCTCTGGAGTCCTCCTTCCTGAGCTAAGACAAAAATGTGTGAGCTGTAGGCTAAAAAACTGTGAGCTAGCTCACACTAACTCAGCTTAGAGGGAACACTGGCTACGGGCCGGGTGTAGGCACCAGATGAGCCTCAAGTAGTATAGGCACCAGATGGGCCTCGAGGGATGCCACTGCTGTGAAAGTCCTGTCTCCAGTTGCCACCAAGCCTCCCTTCTGAAGGCAGGGCACACACAGCAGGATTCGTGAAGTGGATCTTGACTGGTAGGTTGGGCGACGGGACAGGAACATTGTTTCATATAAGACATAACCTTCGAAGTCATGGCGCCCCTTCAGATAATTCTGACAAAGACGTGCTGAAGCCAACTTCATCAGATGATGAAAATTTATACAGACGTTTTATGGCATGCGATATCTCAAAAACATTCCCAGTCTAGTAGTTTGCAAAGCTATTTTAGAATATATTATTAGCTGTGGTCAAAACCCCTAAAGGTAGAACAAAATTCTAAATGATGCCGGGAATCTGAGACTGACCTGCCTTCTCAGATATGAAGGTTCTTCAAATATGAACAATATTAACTATTTTATGGTTCAAAGAAAGAAAGAAAAATCACTTTTATAAATATACTGTTATCATATCCTGAGTGACAATTCATTACGGCATACCTGACAGGAGTAAGGCACATCATGTTACAACTGAATTTCTCAAAGTATGTTAAAGGTTTGAGATAAACACAAATAGGATTCTTATTTCAAACACATAAGGCATTATTACTCTCTGTTACTGTAAATTACTTGGCAATAGTTTCCTGATTGAGTCATTCACTGTTGCATATGTGGTGATAAAGTGATGTGTTCCGGTAGCCTTTATGAAGTCAAGAAGGAACTAAGAACTTAATTACAACAATTAAAACCAGGTTTCCAGATAACACCCAAGTTTATTAGGAATCTGAAAGCCTGTATACACTGTTCAGAGAGAGAGAGCACCAAGTTCAGCATTCCAAAAATAGCACTCTGTTCAGTCTTCCAAAATCTGCTACACAACTCTTAGGCAAAAGTTCCTCAAAGTGGCAGAAGGTTCCTTGTGTAGTATACTTTTTGCCCGTCAGCCCAACATAATACAAATTTTGGGGAAGATTTAAACAAACACACTGCAATGGAAGGGTTCAAATTAATTTATCACACTGATCAAGCCAGCCAATGCAATCTCAAGTTTCCTTACAACTTTTTGCCTCTCATATTAATGGGTCACAGTTTAAAACTTTTTTTCCCATCATGCACAGAGGAGTGAAGACCAGTCTTTTGCTTAAAAAATTGGTATCGATATCATGAAATCATTAGTGGGGCATAAAGAGTCCAAGCAGCAAAAATGATTATAATAATAGTAATCATTTTTGCTGAGTTTTTTGTTTATTTAGGCATTATATATAGCTACATCTACAGGTTTCCCTTGCTCAAAAGCCAGTTGAATCCAACTCTAGGGGTGCGGTGCTCAGTCGAATCCAACTCTAGGGGTGCAGTTAATCCTTCCCAGATCATTGCTCACCTGCAACTCCTTACCTAGCTTTTTTCTAATCTTTGAATCTATAAAGGTTTCTGTTTATTTATTTATACTTTCGACTTGCTATACCGCCCTAACCCCGAAGGGTCTCTGGGCGGTTTACATGTAATGGGTTCTAAGAACGCTTAATCCCTAACTAGGGCCACATGAGATGGGGGCGGGGCTGCCTACCGGCACCCAGGTGGTGGGCCTGTTGTTGCTTCTGGCTTCTGTTGCTCAAAGCTAGTCGAATCCAACTCTGGGGGGTGGTGCTCATCTCCATTTCCAAGCCGAAGAGCCAGCGCTGTCCGAAGATGTTTCTGTGGTCATGTGGCCGGCATGACTAAACGCCGAGGTGCACGGAACACTGTTACCTTCCCACTGAAGCGGTACCTATTTATCTACTTGCAATTTCTTGCTTTCGAACTGCAAGGTTGGCAGGAGCTGGGGCCAGAGACGGGAGTTTACTCCATCACGCGGCACTGGTGTCTCGAACTGCTGAGCTACCAACCTTCTGGTCTGCTAAATAAAGGCCAACAAATGGTAGAGCCCCCAGCACCACATGTATCCTCCTAACCACAGCCACTAACAGCCTGCTGAAACAGAAAAAAAATTCTTACATTCCCAGAAGATTCTCATAACACAGGCTTCGGCACGTCTGCAGTGCAAAGATATTCCATCACAAAGTCCAGCTACCTGCCTTAGGTGCATCTCTTGAGCTTGAGTGAGGGGGAGAGGGAGCAAGATGACTTGGCCGCTCGTGCCTCGTGTCAGCTCTTGCCCAAGGGTCCAATGCCACCAACAACAGCCCTGCCCCCCTTTTGCTGGTTGTGGGACACTGGGGGTGAAGGGGGCCAGGTGCTTTCTCTTTGGTTCATGATGCATCTTTAAAGAGGGATGAGTGGAGTCAGCTCTACCTCTGATGGCAATCCTGCCCTCCTGCCCTGAGATCTACTACTCTGGTGCTGGTCTTTGCTATGGCATCAAAGATGCAACGGGAAAGGTTGTGATTGGCCAAGGACACCGGGGGGGGGTCATCTTCCTTGTAGCAAAGAGATAATCTATGTTTATGGCGTGGACTGCTAAATCTGCATATTTACTGGATGGTGTTCAGGCATTGCGCTGAAGAACACAGTACAGACTTGTGCAGGAGTAGGCTGCCCGCATGATCCTAAAAGGAAGATAGTCCCCCAATGGACTCTGAGGTATGTGTCCACCCACAAAGACAACATGCTGACCTCCGCCCCGCCCCCACCCACAAAAAAGCTGGTGATGGGCACGAACAGCTGCTTCTACCACTTCTTGCCTTATAACTGGTTCTTTCCCTGGTTATTCCCAACAGGCAGGCTGGGGGGGTCACTGCCAGTGGCCAAGCTATCAGTGGCCTCACTGATGCTGCTCCAAGGCCGACAGAATGTGTGGCCAATAAAGCTGTGGGCTGGTTTTCTCCTCTCTGGTCTGTGCTGTCCTTCTCTCCTTCCCCTCCTGACTGGTCCCTGCACTAGGTACAAGCAGCAGCCTCTGAATGGCTTATCTCAACGCCTTTTCAGGGCCAATCCAAACACACAGAAACCAGGCACTGGGAAATACCTTTAGCACCACATATTGAATATTTCCATGCGAAAAATGAAGACTGATAACAGATAATTAGAACAGATAAAAGGAAGTCCTTCTTCACCCAAAGAGTGATTAACACATGGAATTCACTGCCACAGGAGGTCAGAGGACGGCGGAAGACAGGAAGGCCTGGCATGATTGGTCCATGGGGTCGCAAAGAGTTGGACTCGACTGTGCGACTGAACAACAACAAAAATAGATAGGGACTCCGGGGCAAGTGATGCTCTGTATTCTTGGTGCTTGGGGGGCGGGACAAGAGTGGGAGGGCTCCTAGTGTCCTGGCCCCACTGCTGGACCTCCTGATGGCACCTGGTATTTTCGACCATTGTGTGACAGAGTGTTGGACTAGATGGGCCATTGGCCTGATCCAACATTGGCTTCTCTGATGTCCTTACTGCTCTGCGCTAGAAACAGATCATAACCAGAGAAATGTCTAAAGTCCATGGCACCACACAACTTCTCCCTGCAGGAACATTTTTATTTTAACATGAGGGAAGAGTACACGTTGCTTTGGCAACGGTAGTCCTTCCACAGACGAACCACATATGTTTCCTGCATAACTGAACCCTGGGAACCTGACTACTGCCAGAGCCACAGGAATAGCCAAAGGAATTCCTGGGGTCCTCAGTGCCCCTCCACTTCCAGCTCTGTGTGCACCACATTTATCCCAGTCCACAAAAGGTGATATCACCCTGCAAGTTCTGCACTATATTCAAAACTGCAAAATAAGTGACTGCTACACTGCTATGATGCCCCCCCCCCAAATATTGCTGCATATGCACTTTGCAAGATGTAAGTCAAAGATGTAATCAGTTTGGGAAAGATCAGAATGCAGCCTATTAGTGTCAATACATTGGTGATGGTGTTCACTAGAACAGATTTTATCAATTTTGAAAAATGTTGTGTGCATTTGTGTGGGTGGACAGAGAGATGCCTGGCTTGAGGGGATTTTATAGCCAAAGTATCTGAAAGCAGAGAAGAAGAAGAAGAAGACAACGGAGGAGGAGATTGGATTTATACCCCGCCCTTCACTACCCAAAGGAGTCTCAAGAGCGGCTTACAAACTCCTTTCCCTTTCCCTCCCCACAACAAGGTAGGCGGGGCTGAGAGAGCTCTGACAGAAACTGCTCTTTTTCAAGAACAGCTCTGACAGAACTACGGCTTGCCCAAGGTCATCCAGCAGGTGCATGTGGAGGAGTGGGGTTTCCCCAGATTAGAGTCCACGCACTTAACCACGACACCAAACTGGCTACACCAAACAACAGCTTCACCAAAGACGTACCCAACAGGTTAGCTGAAAACACTGTTGGGGAAGAATGGTAGAACATTTAACATGCCACACATGATTCAGAGCTAAATATGTTCCAAAGAACAGTGGGACAAGCACTGACCCTTTCCGCTTAGCCTCCTACCACCCCTCCACTGTTGCTATCTATGGACCTTCCCTTTGGTCCTGCTCTGTCAATGCACGTGTTTGTTTGTAAAAGCACATGATACAAGTGCCTCAAAATTCTTGTCATGCCTTTTATTTCACCTCGAAAATTTTATTGAGGCTGGTGCCTCTGCCACTAACGCAAGCACCAACCTGAGAGAGGGGGCATTCTTTGGCTAATGTGCTCTGGTTCATTGCTTTAAGCAGCTCCTTTAAGGCGTTGCGGACTGTGGCGTGATTCCACTGCTCTGCCGGCAGGTCTTCCAACTTTGAACAACTGCAAAAACAGGGAACAGAAGAACAAACAGATGAAAAGCTTCTCCTGCAAAGATAGTCAGGATGCTTTTCACGTGTAATAGCTATAAAGCTTTGTGAACATGAGATACAGTTTCATGCTTCAGCCTTTAAACATGAAGACAAGGAGGGTTCAGCACATGACAGGGAAACATCTTGCCATCTATCCACACTGTGGGAATCAGGTGTTCGTTCCATGGAGCTCAAAGAATCTGTGCACTCTCTGAGGAGGCAGGAAAAGAACTGAAGAGGGAGGGCACTTCCCCTTCAAAGATGGAAAGAGCAATCTATTTCCCGCCTCCTAGGATGATGGGAAGAGGAGCACCCAAGCATGACAAGATACCCTCTTCATCTCAAACAAAAGTTGGCCATTTAAGCCATTCCCTCCTGCAGCAACCCAGTATTCAATCACAGTATATTTTTAAGGCCAGTGAAACCAAAAGTACACAGATAGCTGGGTGCAGGACCACATGGAAACAATCGCTTCTATTGCCTACCACTGCGTGAAACTGGCTCTTTGCCATTCATGAAGAGATAGTTTCAGTGGCTGGCCGTGTTGGTTTGCAACAGAACAGCTAGAAACAAGACCAGTGGCCAGATGTCCCGGGTATGAACTTTTGAGAGGGTATCTGATGAAAGGAGCTTTGATTCTCCAACGCTCATACCCTGAAAACCTTGTTGGTCTTGAGGTGCTACTGGACTCATATATTTAGCTCTTTGCCACAGTGTCTCAGCAAGAGGCAAAATAAGGACCTAAGCTTTCTGAGGCTCTGAATTTTCTGACTAAGCCCTACAAACAACAGAGGTGTTTATTTTTCTCATATAAATATGCAAAGCGTTTAATCACACACCTGGAGGAACTATTAAATTGGCACTGTGGAAAGTCCCCTTTTAAGAATCTTGAGTGACTGGCTGTGTTGGTTCTCCGGCAAAGAAACGGTAAGCATACTGACCGAGAAGAGCCACCAGGCAAAGCGTTCTTGCTACATTTTGCCTTCCATTTCAACAAAAGCCCAGGAATTAATGAAGACAGGATGTGCTAATCTCAGTAGTAATGCTGTGATCGACAGAGCAGCTCAGAGAATCGAGGAGGGCAGATGTTCAGAAATACCCACCTTTGTAATTGAATTTTCAGTGTCACAACATGATAGACATCTTGTAACATGTCGGCAACTGTCGCATCAGGTGCATCTGTCACATAACTGAGGGGAAGAGGATTCCATCTCCCGAGTTTGATTATACCTGAAAAGAAAGCGCAGCATGAACAACACACGGACACCACAGAATCCACTGTTCACTAAATAATATCTAACTCTCTGTTGAGGAAAACTGTGGTTTATTTTAACACTGAAATTGTCTTCTGACAACTGTTCAGCGACAACTGTTCAAGTTGTTTCCTATACAGATTCGGAGCCCCGAGCCCCCCTAATTCTTATCCTTTATCTTAAAATCTGAATGTTCTAAGGTGTAAAAATCATCAGAAAGAAATGGTCCTCATTTCACAGCTTGCACAACATTTCAGAGAAACCACATTTTGCTTCTGAATTGAAAAAAAGTCTCTCCCTCTCTCTCTCTATATATATATAGTTAGAGTTCTATACATCACTAACACTAGATACATGTTTTGTACATTAGTGTAGTCACACAAGTTATAACCCAATTATGGTCCCAAGTAAGGCTTTTCCAGTGTAAACACGTTGCTAATTTAAGTTTATGCCAAGATAAAAGGTGCAGAAAGCAATTGGATGTTTTCTTTTGACAACAGCAGCCAATTTTGTACTTGACCACTGAATCTAGACAAGGCACTTTGTAAACAGCAGCAAAGTCTTTTACAGGAAAATAGAATGTATGGCATAGGGAATTCTTAGCTAAATGAAAGTTCTGCATTGCCATGAATGTGGCCTCCCCCCCCCCAATCTTTAGGTAGTGTCTTGCTTTTCATCAGGATTATGGAAACGTTCTTGGACAAGGAAAAACATTTAGGGACTGACGGTTGCCTGGGTCACCACACCTATAATCACTGAACTCCCTCTATTCTTAAACAGAGTCCAGGGTAAGAGGTTACATTGTATAGAAAATGACAGGGAGGAGAAAAATTAGGACTTTGGCCATCCATGCCGGTTCCAAGGGCCAGTTCCTACATTACAGAGTCCTTGTATCTTGTACCCCCCAGTTCCACATAGGCCAGGCTCTGATTATGACCAAACGTGGAAAGGGCTGTCCTCCTCCTCATACCATGTCCATATCCTGAAACTGTCCTGGGAATCTGTCATTTGTTTTGCTATGAAAACTGCACACAGCCACGAGAGTGCCATAATTTTTCCAATGGAGTAAACAGCAGCTTCCCTGAGAAGTTTCAGGACACAAAAAAAGCACAGAGATGCTGAGTCCCTACCTCATTTACAGCCCCGTCAGTATTAGGATCCAACCTGCTTGTGTCTGGGAAGCACAAAACTCCCATTGCATCTGCGATACAAAGTCCTCAAGATGGCCACGAGGCCTTTGTAGTGTGTGAATCGTCCCTTAGTGCTCTCAAAATCATAGGCCAAAAGGAAGACAACAAATAAACATGCCCATTTTCAACTGGTGCTCGCTGTTGCAGCCCTAAATCAAGAAGAAGCATTTTCCTACTTGGAAGGGAAAGAAAATTCAGTGTGATGGAGACCACACAGGAAAGCGGTCTCAGGGGACCCCAAGTCCTTTCAGAGGACTATGTCTGTCACATTTCTCCACTAGATCTATCACCATTCTCAGTGCAGGCTGGAGAGAACAGCAGGGAGAAAAGGAAATTCTCTCCACATCCTCAATGGCCCTTACACTTAAGTAGAAAACAGAAAAGTCCCTTACTCTTCCATTAGATACCCTAATACCCTGAAAGTTCAAAAACAGCAACAAATATCCTTGACTGTAAGAAAGGAAACAGCCAGAGACGCAAGCAGAGGCCACTTGTACCTGATTCTGCTTCCTGCCTTAGCTAATCAAGAGAACAGACTGAAGGCGTCAATCAACCGCTCCTCTGCCAGGCAAGTCTGGAAGCATCCCAGCTATTATGGCCAAAAGCAAATTTCTGAAGACAGATTGGTAAAATTATAATAGTCCACTAACGCTATTGCTCGCTTTTCTCTAATTCTGGAATTTTACATTTCACTATCAAAACCGGTGAAAAGAATAAAACTGGGATTTCGTTCAACTAACATTCCCAGCTAACATTCCAAGATCAAGCTACTGGGCACCTCATCATGCAATGTTTTGGAATACACTGCATGACATTAAATGCCTAAAAAAATGGGGCATAAAGAGAACAAAACATCGAAATCATGCCACTGTTTCAGTATTAAAGTTTCACAATCTGGTGCTGAATATGCTGCAGTATAAATAGTGCCTAGACTCTGATCCTGCACAGTCACACACAAAGCTCATCCACAGTGCCGTATGTTTCCAGGGCTGGCTCTTCATACTCGATTCCCCTTGCCAATACAAAGGAAGCTTTTCTTAAAGGGGACAGTTTCTTAGAGCTCATTCACATGCAGGTGAAAGAGCCCTCCCAACCGGTTTTTGAGGTTGTTTCCCCCCCCCCACAGTATACTGCCACCATCAAGTTTTCCACATTTTTTTTCTTACTGGAATAAAAGGAAGCTGTGCAAGACCTTTCTGAAACAGTAACCATTCTATTTCTATGAACAGAGTGCTGTCTAAAAAAAATTATTTAGCAGTACGACATAAAGACAGACCTGCCAGGCTAAGACCACCACGGGATGGAAAACTACATGTCTGGACTGCATATGATAACCAGACAACTACAGCAATATCTGAACTTAAAAAAAATGATTGCACCAGAGAAAATAATAAAAATCAGAAATATGGAGGACTGCTTGAACTGTATACACAATTAGGGACAGGAGGAGGAGAAGAGATTGGATTTATACCCCACCCTTCATTCAGAGTCTCAGAGTGGCTTACAAATTCCTTTCCCTTCTCCTCCCCACAACAGACACCCTGTGAGGTAGGTGGGGCTGAGAGAGCTCTGAGAGAACTATGGCTTGCCCAAGGTCATCCAGCAGCTGCAAGTGGAGGCATGGGGAATCAAACCCGGTTCTCCCAGATTAGAGTTCACACACTTAACCACTACACCAAAAGAGTCCCCAGTCATATCTACAGAATACAGAAGGATGTTGTCTGTTCTCAAATGAAAACTTGCTGTTATATTGAGCAACTGAGTACAATTTGAGATCCATGTAGGGTTGCCAGCCACCAAGTGGGGCTTGGAGGCCTCCAAGAATTACAACTGATCTACAGACTGCAGAGATCAGTTCCCCTGAAGAAAATGGCTGCTTTGGAGGATGGATTCTATGGCATTACACTCCAATGAGTTCCCTCCCCTCCCTAAACTGCAACTCCCCCATCCCCATCAAGTTTCCAACCTTATTTTGGCAACCTTAATTCCGAGCTAGGTACAACTGCCACATCACTTAGTAAGACAGACAAGGTCCAGGTTAAATCTCCTCCCTCCTACTTCCTGTCACACCAGACTACGTCTCCCAGAAAGCAGTGCTTCCAACTGTTATTTATAGGTGGCATCTGAAATACCTAATTTATTCATACAAGTTACGAAACGTGTATATATGGAAAGGACTGGGCCAGCACATATGATCCTTCACCACCTGTACACACCTGTAAGGCATGTAGAGTCCTAGAGGTTGTCTCATTAGGAATTTGGGGTAATGCCCTATGCTTCTTCCAACAGGTAATAACTTGGGTACAAATTCCTTGAAGAACCAAAGATCAGTTTCATTGTTAACACGCCAATTTTAAACTAAGGTCTTGGGTGACAACAGTGGCAGATATGTGAGATAGTGTGTTAAATGATATGAATCGATGTATTGAGTTTGCCCCCTCTGCACTTGTCAGGATGGTCCTGTTTTCAGTCAGTGGTAATACTATCCACAGAAACTGAGTGATGATAGCTCTGAATAAATACAAGGTGGTGGAACTTCCAGGAGAGGGAACTGCAATATCGAAACACCACAAAGCAGCATCAAAGGTTGAGTGCAAAATACTTCACAGGCTATTTTGCTGCTACCGGCGCTCAGGCAGGTTTTCTCTTGTGCTTTACAAAGAGGAATTTGTCTTGGCCAACAGTACAGATGCACAGGTGTTACCATAACGCTCTGTGCTTCGGACTGTGCAGTGTGGTTACTATAGAGGGACAGAACAGCAAAGAACTGGTAAGAGCTGGGAGGCTGGAAAGTCTGCTAAGGTGCTGTCTTGGCTTAGACTGGTCTGGGGACCACTACACACGCTCTGCGCGACACCCCGCTCTTCATTACTGCACCGCAGATGCACGGTTTTTTTTCAGTGAGATGTCATTTGTGCCTCTCGAGTCCAACAGCAACACCATTCCCTAAGAATTATGAAGCTACTGTTGAGGCTGCCAGGTCCCACTCTCGTGACACTAGGACTGCTCTGAGAACAGCAGACCCGCAGTTCGGATATTATAAACAAGTGATCAGATTTATCAAGGAGCAATCTCTTTTAATGAGCACAAGCCACTCATCGCCGCAACAGCTTGCCACAAAATACCAGGAAGATCTCACGATTTCCGTCTCAGAGCTCTTCCAATAGATTTTAGATCATTTTTTCCTTTTAAAAAGAAATGCTGAATATATCTTGATATTATACAAGTTTCTGTCCTGACCTAGTCTATTTAACTGCAGCTAAAACTCAGAAAGGATCTTCTGCCACCATAAAAATTGTTTTAAAAAAGAGATAAATTTGAATAAAAATTCAATTAGGGCACTTTTACATGCCTCTATCAATGAATATATGTCTGCTCTTAACAAGAGCATAGAGGTTCAGTTAAAACAATACATGAAACCGCTGCTTAGGGCCCAGTCCTGTTAGGAAAAGTGTTTGTGTATGTCTGAGAAGGCACCTTTAGCCTTCCCCTTCAGTTCTGCCACCACCAAAACTGAACTTGGAACTATCACATTTACTAGCCATTTAGAGAACAATCCTAAGCAAGTCTACTCTGAATTTTACTACAGTCTGTTCAACAGGGCTTACTCCCAGGAAAGTGTCCTTAGGACTGCACTGTTAGGGCACCAGTAAAAGGCTTTCTGTGAATGTGCAGAGTGTAGTTCTCTGTGCATGTGTTCATTCTTTGCGAGCGTGGGAGGTATTTGAACACCATTTGCTTTCTTAAACAAGGAATGAGATTTTTATTTGCTACAGCTCAACAATCTAGAGCAGTGGTGGCGAACCTATGGCACGGGTGCCAGAGGTGGCACTCAGAGCCCTCTCTGTGGGCACGCGTGCCATCGCCTCAGCCAGGCCCAGACCATCATTAAAGTGTCAAATTCTCTGCCAAATAATTTTAAGTAAATGAAAGCATTTGGGATTGCTTTCCTTACTTTGTTTGGATCATCTTAAGTTAATGTGTGAGTGTTTTTTTTTTAAGTAAAACCTCAGTATTCAGGTTAAATTGCCGTGTTGGCACTTTGCGATAAATAAGTGGGTTTTGGGTCGCAGTTTGGGTACTCGGTCTCTAAAAGGTTCGCCATCACTTATCTAGAGCATTATTACACAGTGAAAAGTGAATACCACACACAAAGGCAACAGCAGAGGTAGGAAAACAAGACACAATCTCTTGTCTACCTTTAAGGTTACAGTCATTACATTAGCATCCCTCCCACCACCACCGTGTCAGGACCGAGTCCTGTTAGAGCAAGAGTTTGTGCATGTCTTACCATGATTCCACCACCATCCAATCTGCTAGTAAACAAGATAGGCTGAATTCAGTTTGGGTGGAGAAGAACACAGGAAAGTGCCGTGTCACACACACACACACACACACACACAAACTCCTGCCCTAACAGGACTGAGTCCTGACAATTTAAACTATGGTTAGCTTGTGAAACCAATATCTGGCTTTCAAACAATGGCTCTGTAACGATTCCTTGTTTTATTTGTGTGTGTGTGTCTTTAAAAGTTTGGTTGCATGGCTGTGTGATAGTCTAGAGTGGTTGAAACAGGCAAGTGGTGTGATTGGTGATTGGCAGAAAGGGGGAGGGGTTTTAGAAAGTGTTTCTGAGTGGATGAATGGGTATGTCCTTCAGGAGTGACAGTGAGAGGTCTGACAGTTTAGACAGTTGATGAAGAGAGTTAAGGAGTTCGTTCTGAGGTCTGAGGGAGAGAGAAGCAGTTTTTGTGTTTGCTTAAGAGTTAAGTTCTATGTATGAAGAAAAGTTGAATGTATAAGAAAACAAAAGTTAAATGAAAGTCTGAGTGACAGACTGGAGTGAAATAGAAAACGTATATGACCCTGAGTAATGAGTTACAAAGTTACTTGAAAAATCCCTGTCAGAAAGGGAGCAGATCTTGTGTGAGACACAACGAAATTGTTAAAATTATTCACATTACTGGTTACATTGTTCTACACTTTAATCTATGAACTGTTTCAATAAATCTTCTTTTATTTAAGTCTGCCAGCTCTGAAAGAAATAATTTCTCAGGAAACACATAGACCCTCATGAGACTTAAAAACTCGACCTACCTACCCAGTGATAGATATAATATAGTATACAGGTTTTGGCTTAAGACCTCGGGTCAATGAAGCTAATAAATGAAATGGAAATAGTATACAGGTTTGGAAAGCCTTAAATTTCCTGGTGGCAGCCGGATATACACAGTAGAACCAAACATAAAGAACACTTTAAAGTGAAACCAGGCCTCCCCAGATAAGGGGTCGTCACAGGCTCAGTTGACACATTGTGGGAAACCCTGGTTTAATTAAACTAACTACAGTTGGGTGACTGAGTTCATGCACTTCACTAATTATATTTACTTGGGATTTGGTTAAACCGGGACCTGAACCCAGAATTTTAAATTGGTATATTAACCAGTTAGCCTTGACTATGCAACATCCTGAGTTGTTCTTCAGAGATGCCTTCCTAGGCTACAGAGAGAAGGCAATGTAACTAGAGGCAAGTTAAGAATCTGAGTGATTACTGTATTTACTCAAATGCAAGATTAGGTTTCCCCCCTCAGGTATGCCATAAAAGGGGAGGGGTCATCTTACATTCACATACAAGTATTTTTTAACTTTTCCAATAGAAAAATTGAAAATTTGGGGGACTACTAAAAAAACCTCCAATGAAATATTTTCTCTTTTAGAATCATTTAAATGTTTACAGCTTGCAGAAGTGCATCTTGGATTTAAGAGCTGTATGTATCTACAGCATGCCCAGCAATGTGGCCTGGGCCTTCCTCTTTCTACTGGTAAGACCCCCTGCTGGCCAGCTGATCAGCAGCTGGAAGGACAGGGCCTGGCAGCAGAGAACCTCTGCCTCCACTGGGGGATAAATTAGCAACCCCAGTTCATAAATATGTGAAATGTTGCAATTTTATATGCTAAGTTATAAATGATGCATTTTATGTTGTTAAAGCAATAAAATTAGTTTAGGTTTGATAGTATTGTGTATATTTGTATATATTTCAATTTTTCTCAAGATTTCCATTTTTCCAAAAAAAAAACCCCAAAAACCTGGGGAGAAAAGTCCCCCCCCCCCCACACCCCAGTAGTTTCAAAATTTCCAGAAATTTTACATCACTACACTGGATCAATGTTGGTAATATTACTGAAAGCTATCAACAAAAATATGTGTTGAGTCCATTACAGATGTAAACCTATGAAAACAGAAAGACGACTTGCTTGTAAATGCTTTTAAAATAGTATTAGTAAATTCTTTGAGTAATCTGAAGCTATGATGGATAACTGACACATAAAACTATGTTCTCTAGTATACCAAACTTTGCATTATCTCCAAAACAGAGATTATCATTGCCACAAAGGTCTATGACCCCCAGTTAAGGCTTACATATTGTTTCATACACAAATGGATTGTTAACAAATTTATTCCTTCAAAGGACTCCGTATACTAACAACCTCTACCCATCTGTATGTTGTTTGGTTTCAGACTTTGTACAACTGCTGTATCAGGAGCTTTGTGAAGCTCAATAGCTAGCACGCACACACTGAAGAAATTTGTCTACCACTAGAGAAGCAATGTCAATATTATTAGGGAAAAAAACAGTTCTACACTACACAGTCTCCTATGCACCAGGTCCATCATCATCATTCCTCCTCATGCACTATCAGACTACTCTGAATGAACATTTGAGCATCTACTATCTGAGATGTGTCTCCTGCGGAACAACTGATGGGACTACATTGTAGGAATGAAAATAGCAATAGTTCCTTTTAACCTATCTCATCATATTCAGTTCCTTTATTGGCATGCTTCTCAACAAAACACAACTGTATTTACAATTCCACACATGGAGAAATTTAGAAATGTTCTCTAACGCAACGTTTCTGCCTTATAAAGTATCACAGTTCACCCTGGCAGCTAAGAAAATTTGGGCTCAAGCTGTGCTTAATGGTTGAGACTCATTCACCAATACACAAAGAAGGTACTAATTTGTTTTAATGAACCTCTATGTGTTTTTAACATTATAGCTTTGTTGTTTGCTGCTCTCTGTCCATGTTTTATTTGTTTCTTTTTTCAGTTCAATTGTGATGGTCTTTGGCCATAAGTAATAAAAACTTGACTGACTGTCTGCACTTGCCCACAAACCTGTTGCAGGTACAACCAATCTTTAATGAAAGAAAATGAAACCTAAGCAGTTCTGAATCAAATTCACCTTAATCTGAAAACAAAAGCACTTTCGCATACAGTGGTAGTGAAACTAAAGGTATTCTCAGCAAAAGTTAAACTCTGTTGAACAAGGTTAGTAGACAACAGTAACATAGCATGCACATGTTTGAGAGTGTTATTGTCATGTTAACAGTTTCCAGTGCCTTAACATTTATACAATATAAGGGAAGCATATGACATTTAGATACCATTTCTTAAAATATCTGCAAGTATTCCAACAAAAATAATTTCCAATTAAATTTTTGAATATGTTTGACATACAACCATGGTATGTGAATGGTATTTTCTTCTCAATCCATTGATGTATTTTTAAAAAACTCATTTTCTACTGGTTTCAAATGGAAGCACATTTCTGACTGTACGTTATCACCATCCAATTTGAATGTAATTGTAATGGGTTTTGCCACACTCCCAGCGTATCACTCTTGCCAAATTTCAGGGAGCTGAAAAAAGTGTCCCAGTACTGTAGGTAATTAAAATTCTCACATGCAAAACAAGCATGGGAATGTGTTTGGCACACTAACTACACAGAGGGCACAGGCTTATGTGTAGAACACAAGCAGTGTTTCAGAGTCGGCACGGGGAGACATTTGGCATCTCAAGAAAGCAGGCAGAGCTACACATTAGAAATAACTTTGAAGTTCATGTCTCCTGACAGTCAGGAAGAATTATAAAGAAGGCAGATGTTTTACATGCACCCCCAGAAAGACAAGCAATAATACAAGAAAGGAGGCACAGCCAAGGAATAAAATAGGAACACATGAAGCTGCCTTATACTGAGTCAGATCATTAATACCTCCACTCTGACTGTCAGCAGCTCTCTGGGGTCTCAAGGCAGAGAAAGGATTTTCCCAGCACCAGTTATGTGACATGATCCTTTAAACCAGAGAAGCCAGGCACTGAACCTGGGACCGTCTTCATGCAAAGCATGAAAGCCGCAACTCTCCTCAGACAGCAAGGCAGCCAAAGCAGATTTTGCATTTTAAAAGCCCCAGCAAGACACCCCGGCCTTTTAATGTAATTTATACTTGGCACTCTCAACAACAGATGTGCCCAAGGTGGTTCCTGAGAACTTCCGCTGCACTTGGCATCTGCCCCAGAGATAGGCACAACTCCCCAGCTCTTGCTCTTTGTGCGCACAAAACACACTGTGTGAGTGGAATCATGCACTACAAATATCACACAGGACCCCCCTCCATTGGCTTGGATCCCGCAGAAAATGTCTGCTAAAAACTTAATATGGGGTTTTCGCTGACTCCCCTCATGATGTTCCGGGGGGGGGGGTCTCATGTCCCCCAGGGAGCATTTCAGTGATCATTTTAGGATGCAGTGGGATAGAAAAGAGGCAAGGAAGTCCCATTCCACTAACAGAAATTTCTTCCATCAGCTGAGATTTACCATGGAACGTCTCCACCAAGAGACTTATCAGACTTAAACAGCAAGAAATAAGAGACTGTTGGAAAAAGCAATACACTAAAGAAGTGGCCCCACTGGTGGACCTCCTGATGGCACTGGTATTTCTGGCCACTGTGTGACAGAGTGTTGGACTGGATGGGCCTTTGGCCTGATCCAACATTGGCGTCTCTTATGTTCTTATGTTAATTTGAAACCAGTCATATATAGCACGGGCAAAGGGACCTTGGGGAGCTGCTGCTTGACAGAAGGCGGTCCCCCCCTCCCGAAGCCAACTACTTGATTTGTGGAAACAATGAGACAACAGAAATGTTCCCTGGTTGCAAGACCACCGTGAACCAAAAGGAAAGGTGGGATATAAATGCCTTAATACATAAATAAGACCTATTTGTGATAGCTCAAAAAGTTTCACCGGCGGTTTCACCTCTCTCGACTCTTTCCCCCTTCCAGCTCTAAACTCTGCTTATACTCCATAAACCAGACAGCCAGGCCCAAGAAACTAAGTCCACTTTCCATGTATTTTAAAGCAAATGACAATGATTTTTTAAAAAAATATATTAATTTCAAAACAAATGCACATACCTAATTTAAATCACATTACATGCACTTAATTGATTTTCCTCAAAACTCTATTTCAGTTCAACTACTCACAACAACTAAAAAAAAACCTTATACATGTAAAAGTAGCATGATATACGTTTTAAGTGTGTTCACGGAACATAATTCCAAACTAATATACTAAACCAGGGCATGGGAACATTTTTCAGAAAACTTTCCCCCACCAAACGCATCATGGCCAACTGAAGAACAGAAATACAGTGAATGCACACACGCACGGCCACACAACTGATTTAAATACATGGAGAAGTACACAAAACACTCCTCCCAGTACTGTGTCACTAACCGTCGCAGGTGGGGGATTACACGTTTTGAGTGCTCCAAAGTATACTGGGTAAGATCACTCTTTTTTCTTTCAGTGACAGGAGTCTGAGCTTAGCTTTCCCTGCAATGTGCTCCCTTTCCACATGCAGTGAGTTTTTGCCAAGAGCTTTCAAGCATGCGAGCCCCGCTCCCATCAAAGTTTCAGTACAGAAGCAGGAGAAACGTGACGCACACTCTTTTTGATGCTTGTCGCTGCTGTCAGACATATGAACAGTATTAGCAGGAAGAAGAGGCGGAAAAAAGGAAGGCAGGAGTGAAATAATAATAAGGGTCTCTTTAGGCTAAGATTTCAGCCATTAGTGCCCGAAATCCATTTCAGAGTGACAATCATGAGATACTCAATTAACCCTGGGTGCCTGCAACCGATAAGCTTTCTCTACAGAAAAAGGCACTTTAGTGATCATCTTATTTTTCTGTATTCATTGTCACAGATGCTTGAGGCTGATCCTGCATTGGGCAGGGGGTCAGACTAGATGGCCGGTATGACCTCTTCCAACTCTGTTTCTAAGTATATTAAATTTCTTCCACATTTGTGCAGCAATTTCAGACTTTGTGGTATTATTGGGCCAGGTGGTAGGAATCTCACAATGAGGTAAGAATAGAAATGGAGAATGTCACAACGCTACCTTGCTCTTCTTAGAGTGCTTTAGAACATGGGTTCCATGGACACTTTACAAACATTAATTAAACCTCATAATATCCTTCTGTGGAAAACATTATGCCCACTGACATACTGGTGATTTATGATTAGGTTAATTGTGTGCGGCAAATTGCTATGTTAATGACAACACAAAAGGAACCATCCCCACCCCACATTCACCACACATGCCGCAGTCCCAGGGTAATACATAATTTAGTGGGTGAACAGGAATGAACAAGGTGATTATAGTATATTACCTGCATCCACCGTGGATAATACTTCATCCCACAGGCTAGACATTGAGAACTTCAAGCGGCAAATAGAAGGCTGACCTTCTATTGCAGGGAAGGTGGTCGGCATTCTTTTCATTGGAACATTTGGTCTTATTGGGTTGTTTATTTTGTTTTAATCACTAAGCAGCTTTCTAAAATAGCACTGTGAGTGAATTATATGTGTGTTCATGGAAGAAAGAGAGACAAACTCCTTTAAAAGGTAACAGTAAACCACAGGCTCCCCCGCCCACTTATTCTTAGGTCCTCCTCTTTGCCAGTTTGGTGTAGTGGTTAAGTGCGTGGACTCTAATCTGGGAGGACCGGGTTTGATTACCCACTCCTCCACTTGCAGCTGCTGGATGACCTTGAGCAAGCCATAGTTCTGTCAGAGCTGTTCTTGAAAGAGCAGCTCTCAAAAGAGCGCTCTCAGTCCCACCTACCTCACAGGGTGTCTGTTGTGGGGAAGGGAAAGGAAAGGAGATTATAAACTGCTCTGAGACTGAGTGAAGGGCGGGGTATAAATCCAATCTCTTCTTCTACTACTACTTGATTTATACTAGCCACAGTTTGCCAAGATGTTCAAACAGAAAATACCTTCCAAACCATACTTTGCAAACCTATCTCAAGAGCTACTGGAAACCAACAGCTTCCCCTAGTTTGCCAGTTTAGACATCATGAGAAACTATAGTTAGTGGTACTCTGTGACTCACAGAGCACCATGTTCACAATTACCACCAACCAAAAGAGCCACATGACTAATGCATGTTCTGTGTGCCACCCCAAAATTCATACAAACAATATGATACGAGCAGGGTAACTCGCAAGGACTTGCAGGGAGGCACCTCACTTTCCCTTTTATTCCTCTACCTAAACTATGTCATCTTTCTTCCTTCTGGCAACCCCTATATCCTTCCCCCTTCTCTCCTTCCCACCCACCAAACCACCTACCTTTACCTGCCCCCTTCTTCAGCTATATTTATTACTTCATTTATACCCCCACCATTCTCCCCAATGGGGACCCAAAGCAGCTAACATCATTCTTCTGTCCTCCATTTTATCCTCCTAACAACCCCGTGAGGTAGGTTTAGGCTGAGAGTGTTTAACCAGCTTCCATGAGCTGGAGAAGACTCTTGAGAGTCCCTTGGACCACAAGGAGATCAAATCAGTCAATCCTCAAAGAAATCAACCCTGACTGTTCCTGGGTAGGCCAGATACTGAAGTTGAAGCCACCAAATGAGAAGGGAGCACTCACTGGAGAAGACCCTGATGCTGGGAAAGACTGAAGGTCAAAGAAGAGAACGGTAAAGGATGAGATGGTTAGACAGTGTTATCAAGGCAACAAACATGAAAGTAAGCCAACTCCAGAGGATGGTAGAAGAAAGGAGGGCCTGGCGTGATGTGGTCCATGGGGTCATGAAGAGTGTGACTCGATTGTGCGACTGAACAACAACAATGAGCTTCTATGGCAGAATGGGGGTTTGAACCTGTGTCTGTCAGATTCTATCCAGAAACTGTACCCACCGGCTTTCATGTGGTGGCTGCTGCTGAATAGTAGCAAGCGTATGATGAATTTACTTATTTATTTAAAACGTTCCCACCCAAATGGAGACTCCAAGCATTGACTACTGAACAGGGAGCGGTGGCGCAGGCAGTATAACGCCTGCATTAACAACAACTCGAGCACCTGTTCGAGCCCCACCACGGTCGAGGTGAGCTCTCGACCCTTAAGTCCTAGCTCCCGCCCACCCAGCGGATCGAAAGCTGAGTAACTAACGGCAAGTAGATAAATGGGAACCCACCCTTAGAAGGGTGGGGGCACCCTCCTCCCTGCGGAGGTGTGTGGAGAGCGGTGGCGGCGGCGATGATGGCAACGGCAACTGCTGTAGAACAGCGGCAGCAGCAGAAGATCGGAGGAGGCAGCGGCATGGCGCTGAAGGCGGCGAGCGGCGGCAGCAGAGCCGGAGAGGGACTGATCCCTGGTGGCCAGCAGCGGAAAGAGCAAGGCGGCTGTCGTCGGCAGAGGATGGAGGCGCGGTGACGTCATCCAGAGGCGCGTGGAGCCAGAAGGACGTAGTCAGGCCGAGGAGGACGTCGCCTGTGAATCATCCGCCTGTCTGCCTAAGCGCTAGAACATCTCACAGCTGGGAAAAGGAGCCGAGCCGAAAGAATGACACCAGCCTCTACCAGGGTGCCGGTAGGCAGCCCCTTCCATTGAACTGATGTGGCCTTAGTTAGGATTCAAATATGTGACTAGCACCCAAAAATGTAAACCGCCCAGAGACCCCTATGGGGGTTAGGGCGGTATATCAAGTTGAAATAATAAATAAATAATAAATAAACAGGAGGGAGATACAGCAGCGTCTCAGTTAGAAGGTGACATGGCCTGCATCTCTGATCGTCATGAACAAACCAGCTTCATCAAGCTACCGAAAGCCTGGCTAGGGCCCTTGGAAAACTTCAAAACTTTGATGTAACTGAATAAGATTGAAGTGCTCATGCACCACTCAGAAGCCACTATTCTCTCTCACACAAACACACAACCCATTAGCCACTGCTCACTTGGCACAGCTGCTGCCCCCAAACATTGCCCAGCACTTCTACTTCACACACCCCTCAGTAGTCACTGCTCAGCCTCCCACCACTACCAAGATGTCTATGGATTTTGGTCAGCACAGCCATCCTCTTCACCCAGCCAGTGCTTATGTGCATGTTTATTGCTCCCTCTCACCTACACTGCACCTACCCAAATGTTTTGCTCCGCTTTGGCTCTTTTTCTTTTTTGAGCACCCTGTGGCTATTCACTTCCTAGGGTTTCCCCTGCTCTGCTTCAATCTTTGTGGAACGACGCAGTACCAAGTGAGCTTGTACACTATGGAGATGGAAGGCATGCATTTTTAAGGGTCCTGCCCATAACAACACCCTTTTTCTTGCCTTAGATCTCCCCAGCTGCCATTCTTCACTCACCCAAACTGGAGGGCTTTAAAATAAAATCAATAACTGTTCATAAAACCATTTCTGACTTTTTATAAGCCTTCCAGTGGCATGGGGGTGGGTGGGTTGGAGGGGCTGAGGCAAGACAAGTCAGCCGAAAACTGCAATCGGCAGTGGCAATGACAGCTACACAGGAAGTCACTGCCATGTAGCTGCAACCCTAACCTTTCTTGCACATATGTGCCATCACCATGCCTCTTCGGTCCAAGCAGTGTTCTCACCATCTCCTGCACATCTTCGAGACCATCTCTCCCCATATGAGCCCCGGAGGGCATTGCACTCTTCGAATTAACATCTGCTGATGGTCCCCGGCCCTAGGGATATCCGACTTGCCTCAGCTAGGGCCCGGTCATTTTCAGCTATGGCCCATGCCTGATGGAATGAGCTCCCATAAGAAATTAGGGCCCTGCAAGATCTTTTACAGTTTTGCAGAGCCTGAAAGATGGAGCTCTTCCACCAGGCCTCTGACCTCCCCCCCTCCCCCCATGAGTCGCTCTTATGTGTCTGCTGAGGCATAATTTATTTTAAAGTATTATGTTTTACTTATTTTATTGTATGGATTTTGTTATTCTGTTTTTATTATGTAAATCTGCTCTCAGCAAATTATTATAGGTTGGAAGCCACTCTGACCCTGCTTTGTGGGGAGGGCAGGATATAAATTGAAGGAAATAAATATAATAAAATAAAAGGGAAGGGCCAGAGATGGACTTTAGCCTACAGGTGTACTCTGGCAATTCCCTTCAGCCTTAACACGCAAGATCTTGGAATGCACAAAAGGATGGCCTCTTTCCAGCAATCTTATGGAACTAGCACCAACTATGAATTACATATCTGACTAGGGCCCTGCTCATGAGAAAACTCATTAGCAGCCCTGATTGGATAGCCCAGGCAAGCCCGATCTCATCAGACATCAGAAGCTAAGCAGGGCTGACCCTAGCAAGTAACTGGAAGGGAGACCTCCAAGGATTACCAAGGCTCAGGATGCAGAGGCAGGCTATCAAATCACCTCTCTGAAAAATGTCCAAACCCCCAGGAGGGTCGCCAGAAGTTGCCATGACTTCCAGGCATGCAAGCACACATACACAAATACCCACCAAAAAGAAAAATAGAAAACTTGTCTGCACACATCTGCAAGCTTCAACTTCTATTTATATACACAGGAGGGTATATAAGACATGCATGTTCAGATCCTATGTGCATACTATATTATGTAATTGTGCTTCCCCTTTTGCTTCTTTGGAGAAGGCACTGGCACTTACTCAACAGTTCACACACAGTAGCCTCCTCCACAGATGTAAAGGGGAACACGTGGACCACCATTCACAAAACAAGACACAAACAGTAACTTTCAAGAGAAGAGTTTATTTATTTATTAGTTATATTTATCTCCCGCCCACCCCGTGGACGGGCTCAGAGCAGCTCACATTTGTCAGCATAATATAGCCAGTTAGCATATAACATTTAAAACATTTAAAACCAGTTAAAACAATCATACAATATTACTTAGTGCTCGCCGTGGTAGTCCATCAATAAGTTAAGATAGCATACTATGAGATGACATACTAAAATCCCGACTTAGTAGTATTCCAGACTCCCATGACAGGACCAGCCCCCACCAGAGATGTTATTGATAGTAATAGTTGGTGGTAGTGGAGGGCGGCTCCTAGTTGAAAGCCTGGTGGAAGAGCTCCATCTTGCAGGCCCTGCGGAACTGCACAAGGTCCTGCAGGGCCCTGATCTCTTCTGGGAGCTCATTCTACCAGTAAGGAGCCACCAATGAAAAGGCCCTAGCCCTGGTAGCAGCGAGCCTGGCATCCTTAGGGCCTGGAACAATTAGTCGGTGTTGTGACTCCGACCATAGTGCTCTCTGGGGTATGTATGGGGAAAGGTGGTCCCTTCAGGTAGGTCAGATCCTGGCCATATAGGGCTTTAAAGGTAAGCACCAGCACCCTGAAGCAAATTCGGTATGCTATTGGCAGCCAGTGCAGTGCTTTCAGCACCGGCCGGATTTGCTCCCATCTAGGGAGACCCATCAGGAGCCTGGTTGCGGCATGTTAAGGACTTAACATTACAACACTGAGTCTAAGGAAATAAAGTGGGGTACAAATATTTTAAATAAAACAATTTAGGTAGGCAACCATATCAGTCTGTAGTAGTAGAACAAAAGTCGAGTTCAGTAGCACCTTAAAGATCAAGAAAATTTTCAGTATATTATCCTTAGGTTTTTTAATGGGTCTATTGCACTCAAACGTTACATAAAATAAACACCAACATTATTTGGAAGATGAAAATAGCATTAATATGCATCTTAAGGTTTTCATTTTGTCGTGCTCATTTCCCTTATTCCCTTCCATTCAATACATATTGTAATAAAGTATTTTATTTAAATATTTCAACAGTTTGATGCCATGTAACTTTATATACAAGCTCTGCATTTTGTTGCAGAAAGATTAGACTCATGTAATAGATGCTGCCTCACATTTGGGAAATATTATAACAGAGCCCTAACTTAGATTAGATTAATTTAATATAAGCACTAAGTAACTAGGCTGAATTAATAAAAACCCATGAAGAGAACAGAATTAGGCCATGAATTAAATAAAGCTTTCTGAAGCTGATTATTTTAGAAGCAGTTATTTAATTTCAAAGGTTTAGTAAAGAACAGCCAAAATACTGGCCCAGATATAGAGGCAATACAACTGATATTTCATTCTTTATTTTGAAATTTTCAAGACATTTATTTATACAAAAGTTAAGAGGAAGATGCCAGAAGAAACTCATATTTCCTCTTTTCAACAACCACCAGAATTGCCTTATATTGCAGAATTGTCACATATATCATCATCTTAGCTTTTCCACAGATTCATATTTATAGGCATTTAAAGCCAAGCATTTGAATTAAATTATTCTTTTATATAACACGTCTGGAAGAAACCAAACTAAAAATTGTTATAACAACATTTAAAACGCTGAGTTGTTCCCATTAAGCTACATTTTCACAGGCAACCTTTCATCATTCACATAAATTCAGTCCTTCAGTATCCTTATGAAAGAGTCATCTTCTGAGCTGGACGGTGAGAGAATTATACCAAATCAGACACAGCACACGAAATTGTGTTCTCCTGAAATCTTCTGCGGCAACAAGAGATAGCCAGTTATACCCACAGAGGGCAGATTATTGTTCTAGCTCTGAGGGGGTCCTGATACTTAAAACTGAGCATACCACAATTCCCAAATTTAGAAACACTGCTAGAATTTTTGAAAAACAGAGGCCAGTTAACTGCAATCAACAATAATCTAAATAAACTGGCTGCCATTCAAATAAGAGTACTTCATTACAAACCGCAGCTTCATGGCATTTCAACTTTAAAAAAAACAAGATTGCCCTTCCCCCTTTAAAATAGCCATGTCTAACAGTGTGACATATGCTGGGGGGCGGGGGGAGAGAATACTAAAGGGGCAGCGATGTTCTCCCCAAGTCCCAAAGGATTTTTTTGTTATGCTGTCACACATCTGAGCTCAGATGTTAATACAATCCAAAGGCATTTTATCTGAAATCATAGCCATTTAGCTGATGAGAAATTTCCCTCTTCAGTAAAAGAAAGAAAATGGGCACTGAGGGCATTGTTTCATTGAACAACATAACTGGAACAAAAGCAGGGGAGGGGGAATGAAATTCAAAATAGCTCTGCAGAGATGGATGAAGGTAAGTTCGTGTTCACTTTGTTTGGGATTTGGGTTTACAGCAAACCTGTATTGGCCCAATCTGCATCTAGCATTTGCTCCACGGTTTTACCAAACCCTCACTGGAACAGAAATTCCCCTCTCTATTTTGCATGCCACTTTCACTTTGACTGTCAGATTTTATGGCAGTGTCTTTTATTGAACTTTCTGCATAGATTTATGGCCATTTCATGGCCATTCAGGGGTGACTCTGCAGTCAGTACATCCTTGGCCCGGAGTATCTGAATGTGGTTTTCAGCTGCATCTTTTTCTGTTCCAGTGCGGATTTGGTAAAACAGCGGAGCAAATGCTAGATGGAAATGAATACAACCATACAATAAAGATTCAACTGAAGGAGCATCTGACATACAGCTCTCAGTTAATGGATCTTGCTTTAATCTAAAAAACCCCACAATTCCTCCTATACAAAGAAAAGCTTTAAAATGGCATAGAGGAAAGTGGTCAGGCTGCACTTTCCATGCAGAGAAACTGTATCATTTGTTTGGAACCACAGAGGGAAAAGATGAAGACAAAAATTGGTCACTTGCGATGTCCACTTCCTATATTGGTTTAGTACAAGTATGGGGCTGTTTTGTATTTTTATTACTGTTCTTAAACACAGAATGAAAATAACATTTACAAAAAAAAAAAAAAAACCCACTCTCTGCTTCTGTCCAATGAAACCTCCAGATAAAAAAATGATTTGTTGGTTTTTAGGGCACCACTAGACATGACTGTACCAGGGCCCAAGAACTCTGTAGCAGGCCCAGAGGTCATTTCGGGGGGGATCGCGGGGGATCGCAGTTCCCCCGGGTGAGGTATGGGGGCGGGGCACATGAAGAAGCCCCGCCCCCTGCTTCCGGCCACCCCGCTTCCGGCCTTCATTCAGCCAGGAGGAGGCAGGAGAAGAGGGAGGGTAAGTTGCTTCCTCCCTGCCTCTCCCCACCCCTGCCTGCCTGGGGCCAGGGAGGGCCTTCGCGGGGCTTCCTTGCACTCCCGCCGGCCTTGCAGGTCCCCCGCCGGGCCCCTCATGGGACTCGGCATTGGAGCTGCAAGGCCGGCGGCGGCGGCCGGGACCGTTGGGGGCAGGGTGTGTGGCCTTATGACACACTTCTGGTGATGTCAGGGGGTGTGGCCTTATGACACACTTCCGGTGATGTCAGGGGATGTGGCATATGCTAATGAGTTCCCCTAGCTCTTTTTCTACGAAATGACCCCTGAGCAGGCCACATGCTTTGCAGAAAATCCTAGATTCAATACTTGTTTCTTCTTGTTGAGAAGAGCTTTAGTAAGAGTGGGGCAGGCATCTCTCTCTCTCTCGCTTTCCAAAGTAGCAATTACTAAGTAAGATGGACCAATGGTCTGATTTGGCATAAAATAGTTTCATATGTCTGTATGTCCTAAAAAGCAAGGGGAAGAGCAATATAAAGTATAGCATGTATGAATGGGACAAACAGCCCCATCAGGAGAAAAAAAACCAACTTATTTTAAGTTGGATGAAGGAAGCTTCTATCCATAGTGAATCAGGGAGGAAACAAGAGTTCATTTAAGCATTCAACTTCTTTATAAGGATTCAGTGGCAGACCCAAATTGGCAATCCCATCTAGTTTGGTCCTTACAGATAACTGGATATAGGTAATAGTCACTAAGTGGGAAAGGGAACCATATAACTCATGGAGAGTTGTTTGTATTACTAACAGCTCTGTAAAAATTAAAGGTGTTTTCCTCAAGTAATCTCAACTTCAGTCATAAGTAAACTTAAGAGATCACGAACCTGCTCCCAAAAGCAGCAAATCCCTTAATAAATGAGAAGCAGTTGAAGATCTTCCCACAGAGTACCCGTGTTTCTTTAAGGGGGAAGTATTATGCAGATTGCTCTGACCTGAATAACCCAGACTAGCCTGATCTCACCAGGTCATGCAAGCTAAGCAGAGTCAGTCAGATGGAAGACCAACCAACAATGTCTAGGGCTGCTACACAGAGGCCCCGGTCACACGGAGAATTTGCTGTGCGAAAGGCACGAATGTCAGGCGGATTTTTGGGGCGCGGTCACACCACAACATCTGGGAAGCGTAGCGCACCCGTGGGCAACCCGTGGTGTCCCATCGAAGATGCAGAGTTTAAAAGTACCTCGGAAAGTGCACTAGTATCCAGAAAATGCGGGGCAGGGGCGGGATTCTGATCACAGGAGCGTCAGCATCCCGTGGCATCCGACACCCATCCACGTCTCGTCGCAAACTGTATGTTTTTCATAAGCGCACACACACAAACACGAAACTGAAAGCAGTGCTGCTCCATGGAACTGCGCAAGCGCACAAACGCGAAACGCTTGTGTGATCGCGCTGCTTCTTTCCCATACTGCAGCATCGCCGTGTGATTGCCAGCTAACAGCCGAAGCACGGAGACTCGGGGGACCGTGTGATCGGGCTACCGCACTTAATTTTGCTCCAGGGCGAACACCCACGCCTCCCTAGAGATGTGAAGGCCTGGGAAAAAACCGGAAAAATTCGGGGGGGAAACGGGTTTTTTCCTGACGATTTTTTTGTTTTTTTCCGAAAAATTGGAAAAATTGAAAAAAGAAAAGAAATGATTATGGAATGTTTTATTTTAACATGATGAATAAAATATTTTAAGACAAGGTGTTCAAATATTTTCCAAATCATCAGATTGATCTAATTTCTGTGCACTGAGGACAAGCAAGTCCTAGGTTACAAACTGAACTCTACAATGCAAGAACAAGATGCATTTCTTCCTTTAGGGGGTGCTATTGTCAGAAGAAAATAAAAAGGTTTCAGTTTTGCTTTTGCATGTGGGTGGGTATTCTGTTTGTAATAATTGTTTGGATATACTATATTTTTAATATGCTAGTTGTGATAATTTCATGACAAGTAAAAATGTCCATAGTCATATTTTATGTTCCTAAAGTAACAGAATGACTTTCAATCTAGAAAAGACAAAAGAAATGCTAATGTAGCATTTTTTCAATTTTTCCGAAAATTTCAGTTTTTTCCCGGAAAAAAAACGGGGGAAAAATGGGGTTTTTTCCGAGCTTCAAAATTTCCAGAAATTTTACATCTCTACACCTCCCCCACGCGTTATCTGGCCCGTGTGACCAGGGCCAGAGACAGGTAATGGCAAACCACCTCTGAATGTCTCTTGCCTTGAAAACCCCTTGAGGGATCGCCATAAATCGACTGTGACTTGAAGCTGGAGGGGGAACTATGAAAATTACGAACCAGTACATGAGCATCCCAAATCCAGTATCTTCACAATTACCCTAAAATCCCTAACTAACTGGACTCTCAATGGGTTAAACTGCCTTTCGTATACAGCCAACTGCAATAATTCAGAAAGTTAACTATAAATCTCCACATGAATGCAGTGCGGAGACAGAGAGCCAGAAAGAATCACGTTTATAATATGTTTTTAACACTCTACACCATAGGTCCATAAACAAAAGGTACAGAGAAAGGTTGCCAAAAGGCAGCATGGCCAATTTACATCTCTTAAGACAGTTGAGATATACAGAATGCAGAAAAATACAAATTTTGAAATAAAGTTTCCCAGGAATACAGAAACGATTATCTAGACAGCATGAAAAAACTGGATGTCCTAATGTAAAGCTCCAGTGTGGGTTCCAAAGAGACCTGTATAGTCCTTAAACAGTCTGGGTGCAACACATCTAAGAGGATGCCTCCACCTCTGTATTCCCTCACAAACTTTTAAGACCTATTTAGAATGGTCTTTTACCATCTTTATACCAGGGGAACAAGATGCACAGGGAAGTATTCTTGGCAGTGGCTGCCCTCAGCAATGGTTCTTCCCTCCCCAAGGATTCAACAAAGCTTTCTCTTAAATATCTTCCTGAGGCAATGAAAGATCTCCCCTCCCCCAATTACCTTGTAGAGGTCAGGCATAATAAATGAATAAGACTGAGGAATGGGAAAGAGACATAGTTCTTTCAAGGCAAAAGGTGGAGATGTATCTGTTTCAAATTACAAATACAACCCTTAAAGCACCAAACAGCCCAGCCCCCAATTAAGCAAATCATAGAAGAACAATACCCAAGGTGTATTGCTTCTCTTGCCTAATGTCTGGAGTTTGGGAAGAATGCTCTAAATAGTTTCTTGCCCAGAAGCTCATCTTCTGTGCAGATAGAGAACATAACATAAGAACATAAGAGACACCAATGTTGGATCAGGCCAAAGGCCCATCCAGTCCAACACTCTGTGTCACACAGTGGCCAGAAATACCAGTGCCATCAGGAGGTCCAGCAGTGGGGCCAGGACATTAGAAGCCCTCCCACTGTTGACCCCCCCAAGCATCAAGAAGACAGAGCATCACTTGCCCCAGAGCCCCTATCTATACCTGGCTAATATCCACTGATGGACCTCTGCTCCATATGCTTATCTAATTCCCTTTTGAAGCCGTCCATGCTTGTAGCCGCCACCACTTCCTGTGGCAGTGAATTCCATGTGTTAATCACTCTTTGGGTGAAGAAGTACTTCCTTTTATCCGTTCTAACCTACCCGACCGCTCTGCAGATTCATGGAGTGCCCACGAGTTCTTGTATTGTGAGAAAGGGAGAAAAGTACCTCTTTCTCTACCTGCTCTTTCCCATGCATAATCTTATAAACCTCGATCATGTCACCCCTCAGTCGTCTTTTCTCCAAGCTAAAGAGCCCTAAGCGCTTTAACCTTTCCTCATAGGGAAAGTGTTCCAACCCTTTTATCATTCGAGTTGCCCTTTTCTGCACTTTTTCCAAAGCTATAATATCCTTTTTAAGGTGTGGTGACCAGAACTGCACACAGTATTCCAAATGAGGTCTCACCATTGATTTATATAGGGGCATTATGATATTGGCTGATCTGTTTTCAATACCCTTCCTAATAATCCCCAGCATAGCATTGGCCTTCTTTATTGCAGTCACACACTGTCTCGACATTTTCAGTGAGTTATCTACAACAACTCCAAGATCTCTCTCTTGATCAGTCTCTGCCAGTTCAGACCCCATCAATGTGTATTTATATTTAGGATTTTTGGCTCCAATGTGCATCACCTTGCACTTGGCCACATTGAACCCCATTTGCCATGTTGACGCCCACTTGCCCATCCCTTTGGAGTGCCTCACAATCCTCACTGGTTTTCACCACCCTGAACAACTTTGTATCATCCGCAAATTTAGCCACTTCACTGCTTACTCCCAACTCCAAATCATTAATGAACAAGTTAAAAAGCAGTGGACCAAGTACTGATCCCTGCGGTACCCCACTGCTTACCACCCTCCACTGAGAAAATTGCCCATTTATACTCACTCTCTGTTTTCTATTAATTAGCCAGTTTTTGATCCATAAAAGGACTTGTCCTTCTATCCCATGATTTTTGAGCTTACTTAGGAGCCTTTGATGAGGAAGTCAAGGTAAACAATATCTATTGGATCCCCCTTGTCCACATGTTTGTTCACCCCCTCAAAGAGAATTTGGTACAGTCTTTCTAAACTGCAGCCAATTAAGGCAACTCCCTCTCTGTGTTGCCAAGGCCAGAAGGCGGCACTATCATAACAAATGCTGTCTCTTGGTCAGGAGTCAGTCACACCTGCTGAATTAAACTTGGCAATGCTGACAATTCTGAGGTACAAATAGGAAAATGTGATACATGTCCCACTTAGTTGTGTGCTTTCTGTTATTTTCTCGTGAGATGTGGCTGTGTGACAATCTACTCTTACAGTCTGCTGTTTTGTTAGCGATGAGCAAAACAAATCTTCACTTTCCCTGCATACCCACTGGATTCCCCACCCCACAACAGCCTCTGTTGCCTTGTATTCCCCTGCAGTGCACTCCTGATCTGTTAATCTAGCACAATCTTTCCGAGACTGAAAGAACAGCAATGTTATTCTCCGCCATCCGCTGACCCTTCATTCCCATCCTGGCCATGCATTCCCAACTGTGCAAGTTGTATGCTGAAGCTCTTATCCAGACTATTTCTGGAAACACATGTATAGAATAAGCCTGGAGTTCCACCATACTTTACATTGGAGATGTGTAACCCATGCTGCTTAAACGGAGGGAATTTTGTCCCAAATGTAAATGGAGAACATTTTTCTGCTTGTGTGCAAAAGAGCTTGGTTTCATTATCAGATCGAAAGCTCTCTACCAACACAACAGCAATTTGTGGTTCTATTATGAAATGAATCATGCTTCCAACAGCCCATTATTGCTAAACTCATCCTATGAGAGGATTACTGTCAAATAGCTGATTCCACCAGTACTCTCTTCCAGTCAATCACAAAACTCTTTCCTTTTTGTGAAGGTTCTTTAGATCCAAGCCAAGCACTGGACTTTTTATGTTCTCCGTAAGAAGTTCTCCAAGCTTATCTTCAGTCACTCTTTAAAGGAAAGACTTCTGGGCCAAAACTATAACTTTTGTACTCTAAAAGTATACCAGGAACAACAGAAATCAGATACTACTAACCACCCCCATATAAAGTCCTTAAATTACAGCCACCATGGTGACAGTTTACAGTATTTGTCCCTAAACCCCCATGATTTCCATTTTAAGATTTGTGGAATATTTTATGCTCCAGTTAAGTCAGCATGAATAAATGCTCTGTTCTTCACATAAGTTACAGGGGTGGTCTTCCTCATATTTTACAATGCAGCGCATTGCAGGGCAGTGACATCATAAACCCACATGACTCTCAAAACCCATAGTGACTTTCCCCTCTATAATCATCCTGTTAAGAAATTAAACAAATGAATCAAAGCTGCCTATTTACGAACCATTTAAAAGCCTGCTTCTAAGCATTCATATTTTTAAAGTTATGAACAGAGTGGTACAACTCCGATTACTCCCTCTCGCACACAGGATTGTCCTGTACAATAATCTGACTTTTTAAAGAAAGAGGAAAGCAATCTACAAAAGGATAAACTGTTGTGTGGAAATTCAAATGGTGTGTGTTCTAAGGTGATCTTGGGGTCACTTTACACATATGTGCACCTAAAAAAGTGTAAAGTTGAAAGCAACAAACATAGTTACAAACACATACTATCTTTACTGCATCAGCAAATAAGCCATAGCAATAACGCATTGATTCCATCAAAATAAAAATAAGAACGTTTCCACAATTTTTCACAGAAGAAATTAAAAGACATAATCCTTTAGAGTACCTTAAGACAAAATCATGATAGGCCTAGCCTGAGTAAGTCCAACAAGCTGTTGTGTTTTATAGACTATTTTATAGAGAATAAACTGAGTTCTTGAATTGAGACTTACAGAAATCCCTGTCAGTTAAAAAAAACAAACTGGCCACACCATCTAGAAAATGGCTGCTTTGAAGGGTGGACTCTATGGCATTGTACCATGCTGAGGGCCCCTCCCCAAACCCCGCCCTCTCCTGTATGGCTTAGGCCTCTGTAAGCCGCCCTGAGCCCGCTTGCGGGGTAGGGTGGGGTAGAAATACTCGAATAAATAAATAAATATAAATCCATCCCCAAAGTTTCCAGGTATTTTCCAACCCAGACTGGCAACCATAACACCATCCCATTGACTGTGCGTTTAGTGGCAACCCCTGGCTTGCTACTATGTGATGGCAAAATAGGAGTTGCTACATTTTGAAAGACTGTACTTCTTTAATCAAAAGATACTGAAAGAGCCATCATTTGCACAATTTAATACTTCACCCATGGCACTTCCTTGTTGTTTAGGGTTCTACAGGATTTTACTCACACTGCTGGAGTCTATATATTTAACATATCCTCTAACTTTGGAAGAATATATAGATACAATGATCTTAGAACACGTAGCTTCTGTAAACCTCAGAACCAAAGAAATGGAAGCTTTTCAAGACGGGTGCTCAGCCCCCCATGGGGGTCTTATTCTGGGGGGGTATCGGAACCTGTCAGACCCTTCTCCCCACAATGTAGCCTGGAGACAAGAAGCCCTGGTCACTGCAGGCTTTTGGAGTGAACTGCTGACAAATAGAACAGGCAGCCACACTGTGTGCCCCACCAAGGCAGAGGCCACTAAAGGTGGTGTTTCAGTCTGCGCCATTTTAGTTCTATGTTTCTTGAACTAAGGCTTCGAAGTCATGATTCATAACCCAAAGAAATGTATCCAAAGTCAAAAGAGGAAGAAAACTGAAGCAAAGCAATGGCATAAAAGAGGACTCTCTGTGGCACAGAAAGGAGTACTGAGGGGTGGGGTACTCTTCCTCTTATACCCCACTGAAGTTCCTCCCCTCCCCAAACCCTGCCCTCCTTTGGGTCCTCTCCCCAAATCTCCAGGTATTTCCCAACTCACAGCTGGCAACCCTACACAGCAGGGTTTCAGAGGTGCGCTGAGCACCACCTGCACTCTTCAGAAGGAAGCATCAGTACAAAGGACTAATTTCCAGAAAATACTCGAAGTCAAAAGGCAGCTACATGTAACTCGTTCCTCCAAAGCATGCATTTGTATGTGTAGATTTAATGTGATAACCCTACTCTAACCATAGAGGACTGCTAGTTAAGACTTCTTTGGGTGACTATTCAGAACTTTTTCAATGACCATGGTATGGCAGGTAGGACCATGTACAAGTCTGAAAGCACCAATCTTTGCAGAGATATTGCCTCCATGAGCATCTGGAGTCCTGACATCTTACTGTGGGGGTTATATGCAACTTCCCTCTTTTTGCATTGCAGGCTCTAACAATTCTAGATTTCTACACTATGGATACAAATACCACATGCCTTCCTGGAAGGGGAACACTGGGAGGAACATCTTTGCCAGCTGTTTAACATCTTTGCTGAGGTTTTTGCTTTCTATTCCTGTTCCAGGTATACAGCTGGGGCATGGCCAGAGGCATGAGATGAAACTCAAGCGCCAAAGAGCTCTCACTCTGCGGGCCTTAGCCTGTGGCTTACAGCCTATAGCACTGGATGAAACAGCCAATGAATCCAGAACCAGCCCAAGATACAAAGGCTGCGATCACACACACTAAATAATCCACTTTCAATCCACTTTCTAACTGGATTTTGCCAGTTCACACAAGTAAAAACCGGATGGTAAGTGGATTGAAAGTGGATTATTTAGTTAGTGTGTTCGCAGCCAAAGCTTGTTTTGGTTGGATAATATTGTATTTTTTTATTGTTGTAAACTTTTTGGGGGGAGGGAAGGCAACATGGTATAGCCCCATCTCATCAGATCTCAGAAGCTAAGCAGGTGCAATACTTGGATGGGCGACCACCAAGGGAGACTCTGCAAAGGAAGGAAATGGCAGATTGCCTCTGCTTCTCATTTGCCTTGAAAGCTCCTTGCTGGGGTCACCAAAAGTCAGTTGCCACTTGATGAGACTTATATATGTAAACCTCTATAGGTGCCTTCAAGGAGAAAAGCAGGGTAAAAATTAAAAAATAAATGGTTTTTAACTAAGATTGTCTTCCAATACCGATCAAGTTCTAATGATACCACACACTGAAGGTTTCCAACAAAATCTTCTTATCTCAAAAGATGGACAGTAGTAGATATACATATCACTTAAGGCAACACAATTCTAACAGTGAAATCCAATGCAGATTTCAGTGGCTTAGACCTGAGTGACTTGACACAAAATTGCGCGGTCACTTACTGAATAACTGGATCATAGCTGCCAGCCCCATCCATAACAAGCACGCATTCTACCTCCATGTCTACCAAATGTCTGCATTTGAGTTTCTTGTTCATATAATGCTTACATGTAAAAATCCATCATCAGTTGGCAATGGAAGCTAGCTCCCCATTTGTAGATGCCCAGTGTGGCCACACTGATTCTTGCTTCTGTATTCCTTAGGCTAGACTACTGCAACACACTCTACGGGAGACTTCCCTTGAAGTAGAAACTTCAGCTGGTGCAAAATGTGGCAGCCATCGGGGGCCATCTGTCAGGGCCATATCACTGCTATTTTAAATTCCTTTCACTGGCTGCCTTTTTATTTCTCAGTCCAGTTCCAGGTGCTGGTGCTCACTTTTAAAGCCCTTCATGACCCAAAGAGCTGCCGCTCCCTGGTTTGCAAACACCAACTCCACTCCTTCCAAAACAAGCAGGTCTAACCCCTCCAAAGCATCAGTCTTTCCAACTGACATCACCTCTTTCTTGTCTGAATTCAGCTTGTCCTGCCTTGGATGCTTGACTATGGTCTCAAAGGACCGACAGGTCCATGTGCAGGCTTAGTATAGGGCTGGATGTCACCTGCATATTGATGACACCCAACTCCAAAGCTCCAGCCAACGATCTCATTCAGAAGCCTCATATCTCGAAGAGCATAGGTGACAAAACGTAACTGGGGGCCACTCCACTAAAGAAGTACCAACCCACAGCTACTCCAGCGGAAACTACACATCCAGTGAGACTAAGACAGACAAAAGGCCAACTCCTCCAATGCCACATTCTAACCAATCAGAAGAGAGTGCCAACGCTGCAGAGAGGGAGCCAAAGAATCAAAAGGAATCAATTATTTAATAGCCTAGGAGGACAGTCTTGAACTTGTTGAAACTCCTGACGTAATTAAGACCCCTATTCAAACTGAGGGAATTGGTGACCCTGAGAAGCTGAGTATGATGGAGTTAGAAGTGCACAAAACCATCTCAGATTTTGCCATTCTTAAAATTCCCACTGAAGGCATGGGATCTTTCATTGCAACATTAAGTATTCTCCCAACAGCAAAAGAACTAAATATTTATTAGATTTATTAGAAGTGTTACTCCAACATGTTGTGTATCTGCATCTCAATCTAGAGCTTATTGACTGTGTATCTGTAACCTCAATCTAAAATGGTTGTACTATAACAAGTCTGCAGCACAAATTCATATCTAAATGTCCACTAAGCCAGCAACCCACAGGACAAATCAAGGCCCTTCCATTGAAGCACCTCACGACATTCTTGCATGTGACCTTCTGCGAAACTGTCAATCGAAATTCTACATGTTTGTCGGGGCTGTCTCCATTGACTGGATAATGTTGGGTCTTTTATTCTGTATTTCATGCTTCCCTCGATCTGTGCCCAGCATTTGATACAGAAACTGTGGGTGGGTTCTTCTGTTATCTATACAGTTCTGAGGAACGGCTAATTCCACCACTGTTAAATATCAACCCCAAAAAATTATTCTATGGTGCACTTAAACTTGTATTACAAATACAGTTGATTGTTCTACCTAAGCTCCTTAATCTATTATCCAATTAATTGCACTACAAAAATAACTCTCCTGATAAAATCCAGTGTTCCCATTTCATGCGGGCAGATGGTCCTGAATGAAGGACAGCTGTCACCTTTAAACACCAAGCCTGAACTGCTTGTTTTACTGCTGTACTAAGCGTGAGAACCAAGGGCTGCCAACTAGGGTTGCTAGCTCTGGCTTTGGAAATTCCTGGAGATTTTGGGGGGTGAAGCTAGGGGCAGGTGGAGTCTGGAGAGGCGAAGGAGCTCAGTGGGGATGTGATGCCATAGTGTTTGCCCTCTGAAAAGCAGGTTGCTGACCAGTAACTGGTGATCTTCGAGTGGTCATCTGTGTATTCACACCCATGGGATTCAGTGTGCACGCGCTGGATCGATCAGTGCTGTAGCAAGCTCTATTTCAACGGATTTTCGCGCCCAGTCTATCTGGGCATGCGCAGGAACCCCACCGCACATGCCCAGAGGGATGGGCGCGGACATCCCGCCAGTTCCTTCAAAGTACCGCCACAAATCAACCCACACGCAAAAAAGTGTAGAAGCTGACAGCAGCGGGGAAGGAGGGCGGGTGGTGTGAATGCACAGATGACCACTCGAAGATCACCAGTTACTGGTAAGCAACCTGCTTATCTTCAACGTCGTCTCTGTGCTTCACATCCATGGGAGATTAGCAAGCAGTAGCCTACCTGGAGGTGGGTGCTGGCAGGTCTTCTACTGCGTAGCCGAAGACAGAATTTGATGTCCCATGTTGGTATTGGTGTTCTTGCGGACATCTGGGGCGTAGTGCCTGATGAAAGTGTTAGGCGTGGCCCAGGTAGCGGCTTTGCAAATGTCCAGCAATGGCACTCCCCGGAGGAAGGCAGTGGAAGTCGTGACAGCCCTGGTGGAATGTGCCCTGATAGGGCCAGGCAATGGCTGCTTCGCGAGTAGGTAGCAGAGTTGGATCAGACCTACGATCCACTTTGACAGGCATTGCGCCGTGATGCGACTGCCTAGCCGTGCCGAAGTGTACGAGACGAATAGCTGTGGGTCTCATCTAGTTGGATGTGTCCTATGTAGACAGAACAAGAGAGCCCTCTTGACATCCAGAGTGTGAAGCAATCTGTCCTCCTCTGACACGGGGTTCAGAAAGAAGTCTGGGAGGAAGACCTCCGCCTGCAGGTGGAACTCCGACACCACCTTCGGCAGGAAGGAAATGTCCGGCACTAAGCGTACTCCATCTGGCAGAAACGACAAGTAGGGTGTGTCATGACGGAAAGCCAGAATCTCTCCCACTCGCCTAGCCGAGGTGATGGCAATTAAAAAGGCTGTTTTCCAAGCCAGGAGTTTGAGCTCCTGGTACATGTTCGATGGCTCCCTTCTGCAGAAGGACGGACACCTCTTGGAGAAGAGGCGGGGAAGGGGGTGTGGACACGACGACTGACGCATTGGGGTTCTGAATGAATTTGATTTTGTATCCTCGGGTCAAGATGGCTAGCACCCACTCGTCCGAGGTGATGTAATGCCAGGTAGTCAGAAAAGGTGACAGACGGGTAATTGCTGACTCGGTGACAGGGAAGTCAAAAACTTTGTTGGGAAGGTTTGGATTGCTTCGGGCGTGAAGCCTGCTGACCTGGGCCAAATTTGGGTCTTTGGAAGGCGGATTTCTGGCCTCCAGAAGACGATCTTGGTCTCCACCGGGTGTCTGGAGATTAGTGTGTAGGTGTGCGCCTCTGCCATGATCTCGACCAGGTGCGGGGGCGATACTGTTGTCTCCCCGAGGATGAGACTTCTAAAGCCTTGGAGCTTTTATGCTTTTGTCGAGCTCTTGCAGAGCGGAATCGGTCGTAGTATGTGTGACGACCCCTTTACTGGGGAGGTCTGGTTTCCCTTTAAAAGTGTACTTTATGTTTTTCTCTACTGGGTAATCCGGCTGCCACCAGGAAATTTATAAGGCTTTCCAAACCTTTATAATATAATATCTATCACTGGGTAGGTGTATCGAGGGTTTAAGCTTTCGAGGAACTATGTGGTCTGAGGAAGGATTCTTTCCAGAGCTGGTATACTTGAATGAAATAGGATTTATTTAAAGAAAGCATAAATACAAGGGTAGAACCATGTAACTAGTAAAGTAGGTATAACACACAGTCTGCTCCCTACTGACAGGGATTTTTCCTTAGGTAACTTTGTAACACTTTTTCCTTCAGGCCATATATGGTTACTGTTTCTTTATACTTCAACTTTTCATAACACACACAACAAGGTCTCTCCTTCAGACTCCAGAACTAAACTCATCCCACACAGGGATGGGTCTCACTCCTCTCATACACAGAACTTCTGCTTCTCTCACAGAAATCAGAACTAAAACTGCTCTTCATCAACTGTCATATCTCTAACTGACCCTCTTGATAAGACATTCAAATCCTCCACACAGCATCCATTCCAAAACCCCTCCCCCTCTCTGTCACTCACCAATCATATCACTTGCCTAATTCCAGCACTCTAGATTATCATCACAGCCATGCAAACCAAACTTTTAAAGCCACACACACACAGTTAAACATGAAATCATTACAGTATGAAACAACCCTAGGCCGTCAAAGGGCAGAGCATTCCCCGTCACCTTCTCAGTCGTTGACATCGACGGTGTCTGAAGCTCCCGACGTCGAGCTTCCTCGACGCCGATACAATGCTTCTAATAAACATAGACACCCTCCATGTCTCCGTACTGGGACCTCCCGCTCCAACGGTAGTATCGATACCGGAGGCTGAGGCGCCCCCCATCGATACAAACGATCCATGTGTTGGACTCCCCTGTACATCCCACGGACCGTCCTTACTCCGTCCACCATGTCGACATCGGAGTAAGGACGGTCCGTGGGATGTACAGGGGAGTCCAACCCGTTGGAGCGGGAGGTACTATTGGAGCATCACCCAGTACCGGTACCGACTCCTTCCCCTTTTTTGTCGTCTTAAGGGCTTTGGAGGAGCCCTTCTTCACGGACCTTTGGTCCATACCTGCCTTAGCCTTCTTCTTGACCGGCGTAGAGGCAGAGGATCGAATTTTCGATGTCATGTGTTTCGGTGTCGGATGGTCGATATCGGACACCGGTCTCGTCGCCGGAGCCATGGATGTGGACAGCCCTTCATCCATGGTCGAGGCTGGAGCGAGGGCAGACTTTTAGTCACGCGGCCCGGTTTTTCCTCGTTTGGTTCGAGAATTGAGCACAATGCCGACAAGACTCCGGTTTATGCGCCTCGCCCAGGCAAAAAATACAACGTTTATGTCCGTCCGGAGGAGCAAGTTTGCTTCCACAGCGACGACAGCGATTTAAAAATCCCCACTTCTTCTCCATAAGAAGTGGAAGCGACGGTTAAGAGGAGGGGGGGCAGCCCGAAGGCCTGAGGTAAATTTTCCTCAGAAAATAAAGTCCTCCTCCACTCCTTTTCTTTTTTGAAAAAGAACGAAAATAATAAAAGAACGAAAAGGAGATATTCCTAGAGCTAGAAGTTTTTTTGTTAAACTGCTAACAGCGATTCCGATCAGATGAAGGAACAATAGGTCTTTCCAACGCAGCGGTAAGAAAGGAACTGGCGGGATGTCCGCGCCCATCCTTCTGGGCATGCACGGTGGGGTCCTGCGCATGCCCAGATAGACTGGGCATGAAAATCCATTGAAATAGAGCTTGCTACAGCACCGATTGATCCAGCGTGTGCAGAATCGTGGCTATACAGACCACTCTAGTGGACGACCTGCTGTTTATTCGCCCAGACGTCCACGGTCCAGAAGTCGATCTCCGAGAGTCTTTCTACCCCCACCACCACCGATGTCGTGGGATGAATGTCAGCTGTGATACCTTTATGGGGCATACCCACCATCTCTGCCCTGGTTAACGCCGGCTGATTACTCCGATTGGGGCCGTTACTCCGTCCGGTCCGTCCATCGGTCAAGATCGCCGCATAGAGCAAAACCGTCTGCTTCTCTGTCACGTCCACCTACTGTAGATTCGCCCCACCACTCGGTGGAGCAAACTCGTCCACTCAACCCTCCTGTCATTCCAAGCCTTGGGACTCCCGTCGTCCCACCTAAACAAGACACATCTGATCAATTGGTACATCAAGACTCATCGGAGGATGTCGATGCCTGAGGTAAATTTCCCTCAGAAAATAAAGTCCTCCTCCACTCCTTTTTTTTTTTTGAAAAAGAACGAAAATAATAAAAGAACGAAAAGGAGATATTCCTAGAGCTAGAAGTTTTTTTGTTAAACTGCTAACAGCGATTCCGATCAGACAAAGGAACAATAGGTCTTTCCAACGCGGCAGTAAGAAAGGAACTGGCGGGATGTCCGCGCCCATCCCTCTGGGCATGCGTGGTGGGGTTCCTGTGCACGCCCAGATAGACTGGGCGTGAAAATCCATTGAAATAGAGATTGCTACAGCACCGATCGATCCAGTCCGTGCGCACTGAATCCCATGGGTGTGAAGCACAGAGACCACGTCGAAGATCCTGCTGTTTCCTCCAAGGGGTTTGGAGATCAGCTGCAATTCAAGAACTCCAGGAGCCACCTGAAGGTTGGCAACCCTACTGCCAACCAGTGTTCCCTCTAAGCTGAGTTAGTGCACCATTTTTTAGCCTCTGGCTCATACATTTTTGTCCTAGCTCAGGAAGGATGGCTCCAGAGCAAACTAATTTATGCAATAGCCAAATCGCTCACTTACAACTTTAATGCCAGTAGCTCAAAAATTAGAATTTCTGCTCACAAGACTCCATAGCTTAGAGGGAACATGGCCAACCCTTGCAATAAACACATTAGAGATGACTTCTAACTATACAGAAACTTGATATGACTCCTTCTTACTAAATTTAATGGCCTGGGTCACATTCTAGATTGAAAGATAGCAGGCGTATATATAGTCTACATATACAACATTGGCATATCAAGACTCTGCCAAACAGAACTTAAACCGGCAACTAATAACGGCCCAGAACAAAGTTTGAGACAAGTGCCACCTTTAAGACTAACAAAGGCCCCAGTCACACTGGGGGAAATAGGTGCGGCCAAAGTACGGCTTTTTTGAGCCGCACCAAAAGAGACGCGCGGTGGCAGGATCAGACAGATCCCCCCAGCCAACGCGCAGGTCCTCCTCGGCACGATCAGATACCGGGAGGAAGCCACGGACCGGAGAGCGAGGCCAGCCCGCTGCGCATGCGTGTGCATGTGCAGTTCGGCAGGACCTCGCATGCTGCGGGAGAGACGGGTGCACCGGCAATCAGACGGCCGTCCCTGCAGCGGATTTTCAGGTAGGTAGTAGTGTTTTCGGGGGGGTTATGCGCAGTTTTGCCCGGAAGAGACGAATCGGGGACAGGTGCCCGCCGCTTCCCAGATGTTGCGGTGTGACCCTAACCCGCTTGATGTGCCCCCGATCCGTCCCTCTCACGTGGCAAATCCTCCTGTGTGACTGGGGCCAAAGTTTAATTCTGAGTATAAGCTTTCGTTTGCAGGCACACTTCTTAACTTTGTTCCATTGCTTCAGACCAACACAGCTACCCACCTGATGGCCTAAACATACATCCCAACTAAGTTATAGAAATCATTGGCACACAGGTCATTTTATGAGGGACACAATTGCTCCAAACTATGTTGCAATGTGTGCACAACTAAAAATGGGAAAATTGAGAAAATTCGAAGCCACAGGGGAAAATAATTTTGGCAGGGGGAAAACCCAGAAAGTTGTGGGGGAAATCTGAAGTATATGTATTATTTACTTTCTATTACAACTAAACTATTGGCTGATTTAACAACACAAAATATACCACTTATAACTCAGCAAACAAATTGTACTACTTATTTACTTTATTTATATCCCACCTTTCTCCTCAATGGGAACCCAAAGCAGCCTACAATGTTTATTGATTTATTTATTTATTTATTTTGCGATTTTTATCCCGCCCTATCCAGTAGCTCAGGGCGGCTAACAACATCATAAATACTAAAACAATAAAAACGATTTTTATACAGTAAAATTGGTGCTAAAATCTATGCAGTCTATACAATTTACAAAATGCTCAGCGACTTGTTCTTGTGATCTTGATGGTAAACGCGTCCCAGCTTAAGCAACTGATCGACCTCATTGGGTCTCATAGGGTCTGGTGGATGGACGGTGCGGCGAGGTGGTATATGATGGTAGTGGCGGCGGCTCCTATCCAAAGGCCTGGTGGAAGAGCTCCGTCTTGCAGGCCCTGCGGAACTGCACTAGGTCCCGCAGGGCCTGGATCTCCTCCGGGAGCTCATTCCACCAGGAAGGAGCCGCCACCGAAAATGCCCTGGATCTTGTATGGGCCAACCTCGCTGCTCGGGGGGCTGGGACTACCAGCCGATGGAACATTCTCCTCTCCTCTGTTTTATTCTTACAGCAGCCCTGTAAGGTAGGCCAGGCTGAGAATGTGAGATGGGCCCCACGTCACCCAGCAAGCTTCTTGACTACCTGGCATATTTATGGAATTTAAAAGTACAAATATCTTTTATTTTCTATAAGGGGAACTGCAAGTACATCCAATTCTTGAGAAAGAGTTGCAAATTGCTGTACCCCCATGCTACCAAAACACAAAAATATTCCATTTTTGCTACCTGAGAGGCAGAAATATAATAAAAGTTGAACATTGAAAACAAATTCTGTAGTAAACAAAAGAAAATGTACTATTTGGATAGAAACTCTTCCATAGAGTCACAGTAGATTGAGCTACCAGCATATTTGGCAATGCTCCCTCTAAGCTGTGGAGTCTTGTGAGCAAAAATTCTACTTTGTGAGCTACCAGTATTAAAGTTGTGAGCAAGCGATTTGGCTACTGCATAAATTAGCTTGCTCTGGAGCCATCCTTCCTGAGCTAAGATAAAAATGTGTGAGCCAGAGGCTAAAAAACGGTGAGCTAGCTCACACTAACTCAGCTTAGAGGGAACACTGATTTTGGATATTAAGCCAAAAGTTTATAACATCTAAAACAGTGACCTCATTTAATAATGTATTATCATTAAGTACATTATAGCATATTGGCTTCCAAAATAATTTATATTTAAAACAAAAAATCTTGAAAATATTGTGTATATCCCTACAGTATACAAGTCCCCCCTTCAAGCTCCCAAAAGTTTCCCAATTTTACACTGGAACAACTGAGAAATTTCTCAAACTTTTTCATGCTGTACATTTCAGGAAGAGTGAAAGGCTTTACAAGACAAGACAAGTTTCACTCAGAGAAAATATTTCATTGGTGGGCTTTTTCCAGTGTTCCTGAATTTTCTAGTTTTACCACAGGAAAAAAATTGAAAATAAGTGTTTAGGAAAAATGTATTCATGTATTAAGTTCAATTTTTAAGCTGCCCTCCTCCATGGTACAGGGCTCAGGGCAGTGTACATCAAGATGACTTTACATAATAATAGCTAAGAGTTAAATTATAAAGATACAGCAATAAATAACCAATAAGATGGTCATGAAACTGCCAGAGTATGCCACCATCAAAATTCCCCCCCCCCCCGGGGGGGGGGGGGCAGGAGAAGCCGGAATGCTAAGACCATCACTGTCCTCCACCAAACACCTGTTGGAACATCTCTGCCTTACATACCCTGTGGAACTGCATGAAGTCCCGCAGGGCACAGATGTTGCTCAACAGAGAGTTCCACCAAGGGCTAGGGCCAAGAATACCCTGGCTCTGGTCAAGGACAGCTGGATGTCTCTTGGGCTGGGGGCCACCATCAAATTCTTATCCACCGAGCGTTAACACCCTTCGGGGGGGATACCGGGAGAGGTGGTCCCAAAGATACGTGGGTCCCTGATTGCTTAGGGCCTTCAAGGTTAATACCATAACCTTGAACCTGATTCCCAATTTTCCCCCCAGGCCTTCTATGCAGAACTGCATGCATTACTCTAATTAAGAGTTTTACATTTCAACAGCTTCTTCTAAATAGCCTTGAATACTGAACAGCCTTCTGGTCCACGTACGCTGTACTTACAACACTGGAGTACATCAGTATACTACATTTACAGTAACAGGACACCATATATGAGGATTTAAAAAACTACCATTTTGCTATTGCTAATTAGCACTTTTTTCAAGCCTTAAAAAGGTTTTCTCCATCACTCAGTTTCTGACTTGGCAAACCCTCTTGCCCAGAAGTTGGTTCCTGCCACAAATTAATCAAAACAGTTTTCCCTCAGTATTTGTCTCATAACAACAATTTCACAGAATTCACAAAGAGTGCTGAAAAGCTACAGACTTAGACATACAACACTCTGGCTGTTAACAGCTGCTGAGCCAAGCAACATTTTCACCATGCAGTTCTCACTGTGAAACCAGTATCTACTGGTCAGTGCAGTAAAAAAAGAAGCCAACTTTAGTAAACCAGCACATAAATTACAAAAACAAAATAGACAAGCCATTTAACTAAGACCCCAAAATGACACACACACATTCCTTATCAACCTCACATCTACAATTAACTATTTATTTTAAAACACTTGGTCCTAATGCACAGAAATAATGTACAGGACAGAATGAAATAATGCAGGCATTTCCGTAAAAGTTACAGTGACAGCTACGTCACCTATGAATAACTAGTTTTTGAGCAAGTTAAGTGACATCCATATACATCAAGAGAGGAAACTGTGACGTTTTTTATACTTTACCTCTTTGTTGTAATCTTAAAAACCCGAATTCCAACACAACATATGCAAACAATTCCTGCAAAGTCAAGCAAGCAGCATTTCTCTGCTGCAATCAGGCAAAATAACCAAGCAGGAAAAATGCACTAAGCAAAGACAGGCTACAGGCAACAGCCAGACAGACCTGAACATAAAAGCATGTTGGTTGAGAGTTTATGGCAGTCGGTGTTAGTACCACCAGACACTCTCTGTCTAAGCATAATGCACCATGACTTGGGAAAGCCGCCACAGTCAAATATCATGCTAATGCCCACTACCAATTAAGTTACAGCAGAAATCCAAAACTGGGGGGCCTGAGAATTATAAAGAAATATGCTGACTCCCAGCTAGACAGCAATATACTGAATTGTTTATATGTTATTGTGAAGTCCTTGAAGGAAGAAAGGTATCAATGCTGAATAAATAAATAAGATTTGCTGTCAAGAAACATGGAAGCTGAACAGTGTTCAGACACTCTTTGACACTAGAAGACAGAAGATTTTTCTCAATATTATCAAGATTAGGCATTAGAAAGCAGTTTTAGGACAAACCTAACCATTTAAAACTCTGAGCTTTGGTATCTTTAAAAAATATATACATTTGGCACTTTGGCAGGAAATAGTGTAAAGAGTCTAATACAATAATGTGGTGCTATTTCAAAGAATGTGTTTGGTAACTCTCCCATGACTATGTGTTTCCACTTCCCTGTCAAAGAAGAACTCTCCTTTTACTCAAAAACTGAAGAATTGCATTGTTTAAAATGTATTTTTTCAAAGCAGAGCAGGGAACTAATTTACAAGCACTGGGACTGCAAGACACCCGACATTTAAACCCTGCCAGTTGTTTAGACTTCACCCACTCTAAGCCAGGGAGGAGGACGAGGAGGACGAGGAGGATGAGGAGATTGGATTTATATCCCGCCCTTCATTACCTGAAGGACTCTCAGAGTGGTTTACAATCTCCTTTCCCTTCCCCTCCCCACAACAGACACCCTGTGAAGGAGGTGGGGCCGAGACAGCTCTCTTGAGAACTGCCCTTGAGAGGACAGCTCTGAAAGAACATGTGACTGACCCAAGGTCACACCAGCAGCTGCATGTGGAGGAGTGGGGAATCAAACCAGATTAATATACTTAAATTGTTTCAACAGAATTTAATTAGTAGTTGCATAGCGGTTAGTTTTGGAATGCGTAGCTTCCAAGATCTGACAAGACTGGACTATAACATGCTGCCTTCCCATGTAGCTTTTCACTACACACTCCTAGGCTCATTCCTATTAAAATTATACAAGTATAAAGTACGTATGGGGGGGGGGTTTCCATTGGATACTTACCATGAAAGGTCCTTCTCCTCTGAGTAAAGGAGGACATCTTGAAGGGGGATTGCCACCGTCCAATCAGGGAGGCAGGAACAGATTTTCAACTTCCTGTCTCCAGCCCCTAGGAGTCATCTATCTCTTCAGTTTTGGTAACTCCAAAAGCAGTTAAACTATACTGATAACTCCAGAAGAGATTGAAAAGCAAACAAGAGCAGAACAGCAACATAGAGAAAACACAAGTGATAACGGCTGAGACAAGAAGTGAAACCAACCTGCTGACTAACTATTTGACAAGAAGTGAAACCAACCTGCTGACTAACTATTTGACAATGACTTCAGGATGGACAAGATGTCCCTCCTTTCCTCAGAGGAGGAGGACCCTTCACAGAAAGTATCCAATGGTCCATTCTCCCTCCGAGGCAGAAAACATCTTGAAGGGACCTCCCAGAGCATTGTCCTCAATTTGGGGGTGGATTAGAGTCATTGCCACTTAGGACATGCTGCAACACTCCTCTGCTGAATGCAGCGACTGCTGAGTTATATGTACTGATCTTGTAACGCCTAACAAATGTGGAGAGTGATGACCAGGTTGCAGCTTGCAGATTTCCTCAGCCGTTGCATGTCTTGTGAACGTGGCATTGGTGGCGGCACTTCTGACCAAATGGGCTCTAATCCTGGCAGGAATAGGGAGCTTGTGAATTATGTAGGCCTCAACAATACACACTCTGAGTGTGTTACTTATGGCCAATTTAGACATTCTTGGTCCTGCATTAGGAGAGATGGACAAGTGTCACCATTTTGACTAACTTGTTGAGGAATTTTAAATCCAGGATGGCCCTGCAGTCCCCATCCTTCTTTGGCACAGTGAAGAAGATAGAGTAAACTCCACATCTCATCTCCATGGATGGCATTGGTTTGATGGCTTAGATGGCAAGGTGTTGACTCGCCTGAGTAGTCCTGAGGCATTTTTCCTGTTTATAGTAAAAAGGGGATTGAATTAATAGTTCCGGTGGAAGGCTGGAGAGTTCTATTGCGTAACCCTTGTTGACCAGATCCAGTCCAAAGATCTGCTTGAGACTGGATCCAGACAACTTTGAAGTAGAATAGATTTCCTCCCACCGGAATCAAGAAGACGTCATGCCTTGGAGTGATTTCCATCCCAGTCGATCTTCTCAGAACTGATCCTGAGCTGCCTAGCAAATCTGGAACTGAAGCCCACTTTTCTGAAGAAAGGTCTCAAAAGGTTCCATCTTCTTTGATTCTGTTTGAATCTCATTAAGGCATGTTGTGTATGAAAGGAATGAACTCTATATGACCATCTATTCAACTGTCTCAGTGTTTTTGGAAGCACATTTTTTTATCTCTGGTATTTTTATCCAGGTATTCTCCAAATAACCTGTCTCCCTGGGAAGGGTACGCCATCACATTAGCCTTTGAATGAAAGTCCGCTTGCCATGCCCTGAGCCAGAGGGTTCTTCCTGCCGCCGTGGCCAAAACCATGGCTCTAGATGAGAATATTAGTGAATCTAGCATCACATCTTCTGCAAAGGAGGCTGCTTTCAAAATTCTGTTGGTTCCTTCTCTGAGACGTCTATTGGATTCAGGAAGCAGCTGGAGTATCTTCTTTCTACAAATGATAGCTGGTCTGAGCACACTGGAAGTGGCGGAAGCTGCTTTAATTGTCATTAATTGCCACAGTGCAAAGTCTGCTTTTTTATCTAAGCTGTCATGAATGAAGCCGTCACCATCCCAGCCCAATGCATTCCTTCCCCTTTTTCTATAACCAGATTCCTTCTGGGCTGCTTTAATGAGCCAGTATGGACCGCTCTCCCCTGATCTATATCTCCCCTAGGAGTGGATGGGGAGGAAGGAGGAGTAAGATTGTGACTCCTCTGTCTTATGGCTTCCTTCAGTCAATGCAACGCTATGACAGTAGCTCTGGATTTCCTCCCTTATGGTTCTTCTAATCATAGAAATGAATTCGGGAGGAATAAGAAAGACCCCAGGTTTTGTACATTACCCATTGTCTGTGCACTGGCGCAGCTGCCATCTGATTGGGAGCCTTGACCATCTAAAATTGACCGCTGGTCTCCCTGGGTCTCCACTGCAAAACGCTGTGTGGTTACAGCACGGTCAGGCTCCACAGGGTCCAGATTGGTTATGCCCACAATGGAGCCACCTCCATGAGATGTTTGGGCTATACCAAATGGCCGCCATTGCTGATCAAACGAGTCGGGCTGGCTGAGGGCCCTGGCACGATCTACACTAAGCAGCGGGTTTTTCTGCACTTTTCGTCTCCTCCTGACATTAAGGGGTTGGTCGCGGCCACTAAGGCTGGTCGTTCCAGCTGTCTCCCTTGTGGAAGGATTGGCTTCTCCCTCCAAAAGGAGTCTGTCGCTGCTGTCCTTTTGCACCATAATTTTGAGCAGCTTATTGGTCTCGCTCTCCATTGTTCTATATCAAGGCAAAATAACTGTCATTGTTGCTGAAGCTTATCAGTTACCCCTTTGCCACACTCCTGGAGATCAGGGGGAGGGTTTAGGACAAAGGATTTAAAGGAGGCAGAAAGGATAGGTGAGAAGAAAAGGGTAAGAGGTACAGTCCTGTGGGTACCAGGGGCCTGGGGGCAATGCCCCCTCACATATGTGCCCTGGCCCCTAGCCCCTCCTTTCCCAGTCTCCCCTCCCCGGAAGCCTTTTGTGTGCAGCGCACTACAGCCCGGCCCGCCGCTTCCAAGCCTCAGGCTGCATGGCAAGCAAGCTGGAGCCGCCATGTGGGTGTCGCAGCTGTCACAGCCCTTCTTCAAGCAAAAGGTTGAGCGGTGAGGCCGGCTGAAAAGTTCTCCCACTCCCTCAGTGGTGGAGCCTCGCCTTCCCTTCGCAGCCCCCCCCAGCCAAGCAGAACAATCGCCAGCTGTAGACCATTGCATGCCCTCCACCTCCTCCTCCTCCTGCTCCTTCCTTGCACAGGCAGTGCTGTTTCTAACTACAGTGGGAACAAAGGAAAGGCTGCCCCCACCAGCTCTGCCTCCTCCCCAGCCTCCTGGACTCCGAACAGGTGTTGCAGCAGCTGCGGCCAACACTGCACTTGTGGCTGCCCCACTCTGCCTTCTGGAAAATGCCTCAGCTGATGCCGCCGGCACCCCGCAGCCAGCCCCACCCAAAAAACCATCTAGCCATAGGGCTGATTAGAAGTTAGATCATAACGCAGAAAAGGCAAAGCCTATTTGGTGGCTGCTCTCCCTGTTGAGACGGAAAAGAAACTGAAGAGGGTGACTGCCACAGGCTGGAGACAGGAAGCTGAAAATTTGTTCCTGCCTCCCTGATTGGACAGTAGGAATCACCTTTCAAGATATCCTCCGCCTCAGAGGGAGAACTTTAAACTTCTTCCTTCAACAGAATTATTTGGAATAAATGGTGAACCCAGGATTAGCATATGTCCTAGATACAGCCTAGCTAGATGCCTCTGGAAAGCTCAATACCTCTCATGTGCCCACCCTTGTGGGTTTGTTGTAACTACTGCAGCAATATTATATATGAGAAAAGCTCTGCTGATTCAGACTAAAGGTCCTTCTAATGAGGGACAGACTTGGGGGGTGGACAGCACTGGAAAAGGACTCCGCCCCAGCCCGCTGCCCCCCCCAAAGTAGGCGTCCAGCCAAAGCCAGGCCCAAGTATTAGGAACCAGTCCAAACTGGACAGCCAATTGGGGTGAAGCCACACTAACACATCCCTTGCTGCAAGGAGCCTTTCTTACCTGCTCCTCCAGCTCAAATACACCTCTCTCTCTCTGGGTTAGGGGAGTCCTGGTGGACGGATGGCTCCAGTGGGGAGGTAGCCCCCCCCCCCTCAGGCCATTGGCACACCAGGACTCTTCCTGGTAGCCTTAGTAGCCAAACCACCCCTGCTTCTACTCCAACATCCTGTTTCACACAGCTGCCAAGCAGATGCTCCTGACAGGGTGCAAAGGAAACAGCCCTCCCTCACTAGCAACAATATTCAGAGATAAACCAGGTTCCATTTATTCAACAAGCCAGATAGTACCTGAGATTGATTTTTTAAAAGCTGTTTATGACATAAATGCTAAAACTAATAATGCACTTTTACACCTCTGAATTTCTAACACTACTAGGTCCACATTTTTTAAAAAGACCTTTAAAAAAATTGTAGCAAGGGGGGTAGAGGACAGTAATTCTGGAGCCCCATCCTGGACTTTTGACCAGGGCCACCGAATCACTAAAACCACCCCCGATCCTGGAATATGACTGCACCTCAAGGACACAACTGCCCTGGGATCGAGCATGAGAAGACTCACTGCTTTTAAATAATAACCTCAACTGGAAGCTCTAGTTGATGACATAAACACTCCAAGTCTTTAAAATGTTCCTCAGCTGCACTCCTGTGCATCCTTGCTGCACTGCACCTCAGCATGCTCAGGATTCATTTCAGATTTTATGCAGCCTTACAAAAAAAGCCTGTCCTGACCAGTGTTCCCTCTAAGCTGAGTCAGTGTGAGCTAGCTCACAGTTTTTTAGCCTCCGGCTCACACATTTTTGTCTTAGCTCAGGAAGGAGGGCTCCAGAGCAAGCTAATTTATGCAGCAGCCAAATCGCTTGCTCACAACTTTAATGCCAGCAGCTCACAAAGTAGAATTTTTGCTCACAAGACTCCACAGCTTAGCGGGAGCATTGGTCCTGACCTGGGTGGCCCAGGCTAGCCCGATCTCATCAGATCTTGGAAGCTAAGCAGGGTTGGCCCTGGTTAGTATTTGAATGGGAGACCAACAAGGAAGTCCAGGGTCATTATGCAGAGGCAGGCAATGGAAACCACCTCTGAATGCCTCGCCTTGAAAACCCTATGGGGTTACCATAAGTCACCTGTGACTTAATGGCACCTTCCACCACCACAAGAAAGTCTACCTATTTTCCCCACAAACATTGTTTTCACAAGATAAGGTGATTGCATGGAGAATTGGGGGGGGGGGTCAGTAGATAGGAGGGGATGGGCTAATCCTTCCCACATCATTGTTCACCTGCAACTCCTTACCTAGCTTTTTTCTAATCTTTGAATCTATAAAGGTTTCTGTTGCTCAAAAGGTAGTCGAATCCAACTCTAGGGGGGTGCTCATCTCCGTTTCCAAGCCGAAGAGCCAGCGCTGTCCAAAGATGTTTCTGTGGTCATGTGGCCGGCATGACTAAACGCCAAGGTACACAGAATGCTGTTACCTTCCCACTGAAGCTGTACCTATTTATCTACTTGCAATTTCTTGTTTTCAAACTGCTAGGTTGGCAGGAGCTGGGGCCAGAGATGGGAGCTCATTCCATTATGCGGCACTAGGGTCTCGAACTGCCAAACTACAGACCTTCCAGTCTGCAGCTCAGCGTCTTAACCTCTGAGCCACCACGGCCCCACATTTGAATCTATAGGTGAGGGCAAAAGCTCTCAGACATCCTGAGAGAAGGGTCACGGACTCATGGGAGAGAATCAGCCCTCTGACTTTCCCCTGCAAGCACATTAGCATTGAAAGGCACACAACTTTGCAAATCCTGCATTTGTTTCACAACATGATAGTCCCACCCTGTACCACAGCTGCAAGGCTGAGAAGAACATCTTTAGCACTATGCTTATCACTTTAAAAAGGTGATTTCCATCTGACAAAAAAGCCAGGAGCATATGAAAAACTAGCGATGCCCCACAACCTCCAGTTGCATCACATATGCAGCTTGGCTAGCTCTCAGCCAGAATACTTTACTGCCAACTAGAGAAAGTCCTCCTCATGTGATCAGTTCTGAACAGCAGACCTGTATACATCCTGCTTGCAGACTTCTAATAATCATAATGCCTTAGACAATGCATGCACCAAATGTAAACCGTCTATCCACTGTGGAAGCACACTAACCATTTTGATACCTCCATGAGTCATTCAATGAAAGCATTCATATTTAATTTGATATGGCCCACGTCTGCTTTATTAACAGGAAACTGATAGTTTATTTTTATCTTCCATGCCCTATACCGACAATCAGGGTGAACAAAAATATTTTAGCCTCTCAACAACCCAACATAAATATTTGCTCAATGCTAAGCAGGGATTTTATTCCTCCCCCATGACCAAATCCCCTAATAGTTATAGCTATTGTCACTTTGGTAAGAGGACGGAAAAAAGATTATCCTATTTTGATCACAGTGTGGTCTGAACATTCAGCTTCTCACTATGTTCTCTTTTGTGAGTCAACTTTACTACATTTTGCTCCATCAGAGAAGCCAAGAAGAATGGGAAAGCTGCAATCAGTATGCTGACTGAATGTAACTAGATCACTAATCTACTTATACCCAAGATGCTTATAGATTCGTGGGGGGGGGGGGGGGGGGGGGGGGGGGGGAGCATGTTTCTTATTTCTTCAATCTGTATCATAACTGAAAGCCAGCACATGAATACCATGGAGCACTGGCAAGAAACGTTTCAAAACAGGTACCTTTATAGCTAAGAAAAAATATATACATTTGTTGACTATTATCAGAAAAAATTATCCTGTTCTATGCTAACAAACGTTGAAACCAAATCTGTAATAATCCACATAAAAGGAGATACAAGCCCATCTCCACCATCAAAGAGGCTGAATGGGAAACTAGAGGATTGCTTTAAAGTACTTATGGTGGTGGTGTTTTTCCCCAAAAGTAATTTTTAAGTATTTGTTTTATCATCAGCAGACCTGGATTTTGATGGGAAAGGAGTTACTAAATGAATGGGCAGAATTTGAAATTGTAACAATGGAATCTTTTTAACCAATGTACCATTTTGAACTAAAATAGGAACAATGTGAATAAAAAGGTCAAAGGGTCTGATCTAACAGAATTAGCAATCTAGACCCCAAGCCCCTGCTTTTAATTGGTTGCATTACACAGATGACAGCTAAAAAAGATTTCAGAAAAGTATGGACGTACGCAAAAGCGAGGGAACCCCCGCCTGGACCCAGGCAATGACAACCTTACTTGAAGGCATCACTCACTCTCAACCTAAATACTTGACAAGGCTACTGTAAAGCTCGAATGGGATCCTCAGAGGACAAGATGCACGCTAGCCCTAGATACAAACTTAATACATTGTACAAGTATCTGAAGAAGTGTGCATGCAAACGAAAGCTTATACCCAGAATTAAACTTTGTTGGTCTTAAAGGTGCCACTGGACTCAAGCTTTGTTCTGCTGTTTCAGACCAACACCACTACCCACCTGAATCTATGTACAAGTATATATCCATGACAGGGAAAAATTATGGCTGGTATGTTTTGCTTTTATTCTTTCTTCTACACTATTAAAAAAAGACTGAAATGTAAATCAGGTCCAGTGTAAAAACTGAAAAGCAAAAATTAAAATCAAAAAAACATTAGAATATAGCATCCTTTTGATTTCGAATATTGTATTTGAATTTTTAGTATGGACGAACCAAAAACAAACAAGACGTGGGGGACAAGAGGGGCTTTCCCTCCTTTTACACTCCTTTTCCACCCGCCCTCATACCCTAAGCCAACACAAGGCAACACCCTAAATCCAACACATATGAGAGCACGCTTCTAAACATATATGTTCATAGTTGAGTCAGGAGCAGACATAGATCAAACACGCAACTGAATGTGTATACAGGAACAGTTGTCAACTAACATTGCAACGTTTTCAATAGAATGCCCACTCCTACCCCAACTAGGGAGACCCGCACTTGAAGACCTGCTTCCACATTCAATAATTCTCTGCATTAAATTAGGGGTTAGGAGTTCTGGCTCCATGAAAACATCTGTTCAGTGAGGAAGTGCTCAACCTAAGCAAATGGGCTCCAGGAGACAGGCTCTGATCTCAGTTTTAGTAACAGTGGTAAATACTTACTGTGTGTGGCCAAAAAAGCCATTACAAAGTTGGTCTGAATAAAACACAGATAAACGTGATCAGATAGTTTATTACTAACATGGCCCGCCTATATTGGCTGGATTTCTCAATTGGTCAGACGAACCTGACCAACTCCATCTTTTTAATGGCCGAAACCCTCTACTCACTGTAGTCATCCTACTGCCTGCTGGAACACACAGATGCTCAGTTTTCTACATAGGGATCCCATTCCACCCAAGAAGCCAGATAGCAGGCTTCCTATCACTTCAAGCCAAACCAGATGATGGCCCGTCTGGTATCAACCAGAGCCTGAGTTTTTGCCAACCTGGCTCCAGCTCTGTGGAAGGGGCTCCTTGCAGAGGTGAGGGGGACCCCGTCCCTGGAGATCTGCAGGAGGCGTTGGAAGGCCTGCTCTTTGCCAGGGCTTTTGTGGGGGGGGGGCGTGAACAGCAGGCATCTTTTAAGGGGGGAGGGGGAGAGATGTGGGGAGCTGCCATTTTATTTCAGATTAAACTGAAAATGATTTTTATTGTAAACTGTCTTGAATCAAGGGGAAGAGCGCAGGATGGAGGATGGAGGAAAGACAGAGGGAGGGCAGAGGACGGAGGATGGATGGATAGATAGATGAGAGGCAGAGAGAGGCAATTCATGAACAGGAGCATCTGATTTTTTAAAAAATTGAAAAATAAATCACAGCAAGGTCTCAAACTAGCAATAATGGTGTGGGGCAACCCTTTCCTCGCACGCTATTTTTCTTTCCCAAAATGTTCACACTGCACAGTTTTTACTGATAAAAGTTAGGTGTTTTGTACATTATTGCACTGGGGGGGGGTGCGCAGGGGGGTTCCAAGAAGCCTCAATCCATTTGCCCCATCACTTCAGTTTTCCTTGGAGAAACACCATTACTTTCACTGGATTTTCTTCTCGCCAGCTGTCAAAGGTCAGCACTGCCTATGTAATAAGATAAAGGCTGTAGCTCAGTGGTACATTTTGAATGAAAAGGGACCAGTTCCTGTCATCCTCAGTTAAAAGGATTTCAAGGAGAAGGGGCTGAACTATGCTGGTAATAACTTCTGTTGAATATGAACAGGAAGGTTCAAGTTGTAGTTACTTGCAGTTTGATGGTATCACCAGTAACTGCAAGCAAACTAGCCGTTTCCAGACAGTTACACTAAACTATTCGTATAAGGTTTACTGGATTGAATCAGCTGCATTCAGACCCGACAACAAGCCAAGGTCTGTATAAGTTTAAGAACTCTACAGGCTGGCACATGCAAGAATTTAAAGCTCCCTGGTTTTAAACAAACCGCAGCTCGCTATTACAACCAAGCCATTAATGAGATTCCAAACCAGAACCAGGATCCCAGAAATGCATCTCCTCCCTGCCCCCAATAAGAAGAATATCAAGAATATCCATTTTTCTTTATCATTTAATTATCTCCCATTCATTCTTCATACAAGCTCATCTTATGCATTAACTCCTGAGCCTTCATGCACCTGACTGCACCTCCCATTCATGGACCCTCAATAACATAAAGCCTCTGAAATTTAAACAATGGGAAGGAGCCCAGTCCCCTTGCTCCCATCCTCCACAAGCCACGCCCAGTTAACACAAATCACATCACTATGTTTGACACTCAAGTACTATTGAACAGGCAAGCAATGGACCCAGTTTGTGCAACTGGGGCAGCACCACTGACCAGAGTCTCAATTATCCTAGTTTATTACTCACATTAGCTTTAGTTACTTTGTTGCAACTGAACACATTGCAAACACCCTCAATAAAGGTGCCCTACAGGAAAGGGCCAGTTTTGCTTAAGTGTATGGCAGCTTTCTGGGAGCCCATTTGGTAAACTGGTAAAGAGCGGTGGACTCTGATCTGGAGAACCAGGCTTGATTCCCCACTTCTCCACATGAAGCCAGCTGGGTGACCTTGGGTCAGTCACAGTTCTCTCAGAGCAGTTCTCTCAGAGTTCTCTCAGCCCCATCTATTTCACAGGGCACCTGCTGTGGGAAGAGGAAGGGAAAGCAATTGTAAGCCACTCTGAGACTCCGAGTGAAAGGCGGAGTTTAAATCCAACTCTTCTTCTTCCTATTTAATCAACAAAAGGCTACCATTTTGCTAAAAAAATGCAATATTTGATCTTTTTCTTGTGATTTCAGGTTATAGAATGTTACTACCACACCAAAATGTCTGAAATGTTAATTCAAGTTCTCAGTATTGTTGAACAAATGAATTTGATAGTGACCATTTCAGAATCATGTGTTTGTGGTTCATATGCAAAAATATAAACTACATGCTAGTCCTAGATACAAATCAGAAGGGAAAACTTTAATATTCTTTTTCACCAAATAAGAAATAGAGAGAATAAAGCTGACATCTATGGAATTTGGACAACAACAGATCTTCAAGTGTTTCAAGCCCCAGACCCTTGGGCTGGATTCCACAGATAATTTTCGCTAAGTCAAGCTGACCATATCCATATAGTGCAGGGGTCCCCAACCTTTTTAAGCCTGCAAGCATCTTGGGAATTTTGGCACAGCATGGTGGGCACAGCCACAAAATGGCCACCATAGCGTGCCTTCGGTCACACAGTGAAGATCCTTGTGCTGTGGTAGCAGCTTGTTGCCAAAGAAACATTTTTAAACATTTGTCAGAAGCCTTGCTAGGCAAACGTCCCACCAGGCCTCGCCCACTTTCTCAAACCCTTGACAGGAGCCAGGAAAGGGTTGATGGGCTCCCTGATATCTATGAGCCCCATGTTGGGAGCCCTGAGTTAGTGCTTCTGAGGAAGACATTGTCAAAGTATACCTCAGCAGACCCCCTCTTCCCAATAATGGCCTCCTTCAACCAAACCATATCTCACATCCAAACTGTAGTGACTGCATCAAATAGCCTTTTGAATTTGGATTCAGAATACTGATCAGAAATGGGAGGGGGGGGGTTCTTAATTTTATGGTAGCTCTTGCACCAGAGTCCAGTTCAGCAGTTACAATAAATGCATGTAAAATTTGTGCACCTTGTACACTTGACTGTTAGTTCACATATAAAGCCAACACATATACAGCTGAACATGTGATTCAAATACCACATTTATTCAGGTAGCGGTCCCCAGTTTAATTTGTACAGTGAATGCATGTTGGCTCTGTCTTACGACAGGAGTACACATGTACAAGCAGGCTGTATGAGTACTCACTTTAATATGTGAACAGGGCTAGTGCCTTGTGCAAATGGAACTGTTAACAGATCTTCCAATATCACATAGAGATTATTCCCTGTTCACAAAAATCTTGACCTAAATCATGTACACAATTACTACATCAGTTACAATGGTTTGCTAACTTACTGAAATCTTGAACTTGGAAAAAGATTCCCTTCCATTTTTCAAGGCCACATGTTGGCAGACAAAAAAAAAATGAACTACTACTAAAGATTGTGGGACTTTACCAGGTCTTTTTTTTCGGGGGGGATGCGCTGGGACAGAGTTCCGGAACCTCTTCGACAAAATTATTTTTAAAATGTTTAAAAGTTCATGAGTTTTCAGTATACAGATTGAAAACTTCATTTCCCTCTTAAGAGTTCCACCACCTCTTTAAAAAAAAAAAAAAAAAAGCCCTGTTAAACACTATTGTCTACAGCCAATGTTACATAATTCTGATCAGATTTTAGAAAATAACGACTTCTACCCTTCCCAATAAATTACAAATCAGTTATCAAAGTTTCCTTGTAAAACTACTGTTTGATCCCTTGCTTGAATATTTTATCTACATCTTCTAGCCCATGTCCCAGTCTACAAAACAAGATATATAGCATATATCTGATCTGATAGCATGCAATGCAAGAAAGAATCACACATTCAGAGCATGCTTCGGTATTTGTGTAGCATGTACCATAAATCAGAGATTTACAGAGTGACATCTTTAAAAGAAGGCTTTTATTACTGATGTGGGATCTTGACAACAGTTTCTTTCACTTTTAAGTATGATACCATATGTGATTTGTTTCCCCCAATACGGGAGAATAGGTAGGAAATATTAATCAAATGAAAGAGACCAGAAGTAGAATGAATATTGGGTACAAAACCTCTCTTACACACACTATACACACAGGTACCATAATACCCCATGGCCAAGAGCGGCTGCGATCACACACACACTAAATAATCCACTTTCAATCCACTTTTGAATTGGATTTTGCCAGTTCACACAGTGAAAATCCAGTTGGAAAGTGCATTGAAAGTGAATTGAAAGTGGATTATTTAGTGTGTGTGATCGCAGCCAGTATATAATAGAATTACAGTTAAAATGTGTAGATCTAAGAAAGCAAAAGGTTAGCCCAGTTAGGCCACTCTAACTTTTGTTCCTGAATATACTGTGAGAGATCTGCCCTTAATTCTCTGCTTTCACTGGAACTTAATTTGAACATTGCTATTCATGCGGGACTATCTTTATGTCTGAAATTCTTTAAACGTAATTCCCCTTTTATGGGACAATCTCATTGTCCCATCGTTTGAGTATAAGGTTACTTCTAACAAACAATCCTAGCAAATGAAGTCTGAAGCTGTCAGGAACATGATGTAGTATCTGCCTGAATACTTGAACCAGCTGTGATCCAGATTCTGCTGAAGTTATATAAATGTTCGTTTTTAGCAATAATGTCAGCAGAGTCCAATTCAGACATTAAAGAAGACACTCTGCATTAGTTCTCCTGAGAGCCAGCGTGGTGCAGTGGTTAAGAGCGGAGGACTCTAATCTAGAGAACCAGGTTTGATTCCCAACTCCTCCTCCACATGAGGCCTGCTTGGGTGACCTTAGGCCAGTCACCATTGTCACAAACTCTCTCAGCCCCACCTACCTCACAAGGTGACTGTTGTGGGGAGAGGAAGGGAAGACGATTGTAAGCTGCTTTGAGACTTCTTACAGTAGAGAATAATGGGGTATAATAACCAATTCTACTTCTGACCGTCTCAGGAAGCATTTGATTGTTTGGGACTGCTGGTTTGAATCCACTTTTATATCCAAATATCCGTAACAAGGAAAATTAGCACACCAATAGCAGTTATGAGGGCTAAGGCCGGTGTATCTGCATGGAAGATTGTATGTCAGCGCCTGACTGTCAGGATAACTGAAGTGGGTAATGCCCAGTCTCACGTATGTTTTTAAAAGAAGAAGAAGAAGAAAAGATCAGAGTCTCAGAGCAGCTTACAAACTCCTTTCCCTTCCCCTCCCCACAACAGACACCCTGTGAGGTAGGTGGGGCTGAGAGAGCTCAGAGAGAACTGTCCTTAGCTCTGACAGAACTATGGCTTGCCCAAGGTCATCCAGCAGCTGCAAGTGGAGGAGTGGGGAATCAAACCCGGTTCTCCCAGATTAGAGTCTGCATGCTTAACCACTACACTCTCGCATGGGTAGGTTTTTAGAGTATCAAGCATCGAGTTCCTCCAGATTATGATAAATATGCAAGCCTCCCCTCCAAAAAAGTCTAACCTATTAGCTCCTATGCAATCATCTACTTAGACAGCAAGACAAAAATAGATTGAGTCAGTCAACCGCTTTTCCTTCTCTGGAGCTTCCGTACATTTTCCCCAAGTAAAATGCTCGGCCAGAATAAATTCACTGAATGCCACCGCTTGCCTCCATCATGCATGCTTTCTTGGGATCACCTTCCCTTTTGAAGACGCCAAGAATGCAGCTTTGCTTGCTTCATTCAGAATGTTGAATTCCCATATTAGTTCACAACACATTGACCAACTGTGTTAACCAAGATGGATAGCACTGACAAGGCGGAAAGCGGTTCTCCATTAGGGAAAACAGTGGGATACAGTGACCTTTACATTCAAAGAGAACTGTCCCTAAAATAGCATGAAGTGGTTCTTTAAAACACTTTCCCCCCCTTGTTTTTATTATGTTTGCTAACCCAGTGCAAGGTTGCTGAGCACTATTGTTGTGTGCATGCTCGTTTTTTCCCTCCCACTAATCCCGGCAGTAAATTCTCCCAGAGCTGCCAAAGAATATGAATCACCATCTCACAGCTTTTTAAATAAATTGCCTTCAAAAGTCTTCCTTATTAGTAAGCCTATTCTCCGGGACGGTTGAGTTCCATTTACACAAAAACTCAGATACAACTCAAGAGATTTGGTCATTTTGAAAGGCAATCATAGAACTTCAGTGAAATCTACAAGTCAGTTTACAAACCACTCGCAGCCAAAGTCCAAGATCACATGTGCACCGTAAATCACAGTAAGGTTGAAATGCGACTGTAAATCAGCCTCCCTGCATAGCCATCCATTGACTCAGAAAACTGACACAAGCACAGTGAAAACTGCCTGGCTCTTTTTACATATTCACAACAACAGCAGCAAGAGAGGAGCGAAGGAGCACTAAGTGCCCTGTGCAAATTTAATCCAAGCCTCACCTCCAGGCTGGGGGCGGCAGTTCTTCCAGAATGACAACTGGTCTCCAGGCCACAGAGATCAGTTCCCCGGGAGAAAATGGCTGCTTTGGAGGGTGGAGTCCATCGCATTACAACCCTGCTGAGCTCCCTTCGCAAGCTCCACCCTCACAGAAGTTTCCTCAGTCGGAGCTGGCAGCCCTATCCAAGCCTAACAAGCTTGACTCCGAAGCCATTCCCACTGAATGAAGAGGGCCTAATGCTCCAGTCAGCACAGAAGACCTAAGGCCCTCATTTTTAACAGTCCTAGGCGCCCTATTTTATTTACGAAAAACACCTTAAGATGACATGTCTCTCCAGACCGAACAGACTGTAAGGTTATCTAATATAATGCAAAGACAAAGCATTTCAGATCCAACTGTTGGTTTCCTATATTTTTATATATTGAACATTGACTGAATAAGCTCCAGGTAAACCCATATATTTAACATTAACAGCAACCCGGTCGGTATAAACATCGAAGCCTTAAGCAGGTATTAACACAATTGACAGGGTGATTTCTTTGCAGCAGACCCAATTTTTTAAAATAGGATTTTCTCTTTGAGAAAAAAATTGATGGCAAAAATGCTCCAAGATGCCATAGGAATTTTTTCTTTATAAGTCTGTCTCTCTAATTACAGAGAAACTATTATTTTTAAAATATCCTGTGTAACAAAATGGGACTATTTCAGAATTATCAATTCATTGGTTAACCAAAACCCTTTCATCAGTGTGACACTCCATTAGGAGAACAAATTAATGATGCTGCACAGTCATTTTTAGATTCACCATAAACATCTGCTAACGTATTGTAGCATTAAAATAAGCATGCAGTCTAATATATTCCAGTTAAAAAATTCAGGCATTCTGTATTGCTCGTTTCTGAGCAAGGAGTTTGGAGTTAAGCACCAAACATACATGAGCTACAAAATGATTCATGACAAAATTATTCTAGTTTGCTGTGACTTTTCACATGATCCCTTGATCAAACGAAATGTCCTCTACACTTGTTATTAGCTTCCTTATTTGCATTTAGAACAGGCTCAGAGTTCATGGAAGATTGACACATGCTTGCAACCCAACAATCAAACGTCTTTGCATAGTACCTTGTGCCTGAGCTGCAGAACTGTGAGAATATCCGAGAGCCAACAGTGCAGTCTCCACCAGTTGACTAAAAAGCACATCTTTCCGAACCAGAACAAACTCCGCGTGTTCTTCTCGGTTATCATATTCAAGAGAATTGTCCAGCTGCTCCACCACACAAAAAACAGGAATCATCAAACCTGGAGGGAGAGAGTGTTAAAATCCACAATTAGAGACCTTAAGAACATAAGACAAGCCCTGCTGAGGCAGACCACAGGCCAATGTAGACCAACATGTTGTTTCCAGTCTCTGAACTGCCAGCCAGATGTGCATTTAAGAGGCTCCAAAGCGAGGCAGGAAGGCAAGAGCCTTCCATGTCCCCCAGCAACGAGTATTCAGAGCCATTGCATGGAGACTCCATTTGGCTATCCTAATTCACCACTACTAATCAACCGACTGCCCATGAATTTGGCTGACCCTTATTTGAAGCAACCTCCGTGAATATCCATTATCACATCTTATGAACTACTAAATTCTGTAAATTAAATATGCAGGGTGAAATAATACTTTCTTATCTTTGTTCCAATGAAGGGAAAATAAAAGTCCTTCCATGACAAATTGTTACTAACAGTGGTCTTAACAATGAAATGGTCTTGTAAGAGAAGTATATCACATGGGGTCATTTATGATAAAATAAGCAAGTACAGTGCAATCAATACCAGATTGCTCTAACTGTCAAAAGACGGTTATTAAAATTATTATTTTAATATTTTAAGTGTATTATTTAACTGCTGTATACTGCCCTGAGCCCATCGGGGGAGGGCGGTATATAAATCTAATAAAAGAAAAGAAAAGAAAACAGAAGTCCAGTGGCCCTTTAAAGACCAACAACAAGGCCCAAATTGGAATAAAGTTGTTAGTCTTTGAAATGACACTTTTCAACACGGGTGCGCGATGGGCCGCTCTAAGAAGAGGTAAGTTAAGAAAAAACTATCCCCGCCAGTTTAAACAAGCAAGCAGATCCATTTTCAACTGATACAGTGAAGACCATTTCAGGTAGACAGCCATGCTTGTCAGCAGTGGAAGAACAAGATTCAATTCAGTAGCACCTCAGAAACCAGTATCTCCAGTGTATAAGCTTTCAACAGTCACATCTGATGAAGGGACCTTTGACTGTCAGAAGCTTACACACCCTGAAACCTTGCTGGTCTTTAAGGTGCTACTGGACTCAAATCTTGATATAGGGAGGATAGTTCACTGCCAACATTTTTGCACCCTTACAAACCATACAAGAATATAAAAATAGTTCAGGGGTTTGAACCCAACTGTTCCTTCCATGCTATCGACAATCTGTCAGATTCGAGGCTCTAAACAAGAATCACAGAACATAGAAAGGCACTTGCAGCTAAAACGTCTTGAGAGTCACACTGAAGGGCTGCACTTGAACCAGCCAGACAACTGCCCCCCAGAAAGCACTCCCATTGAGGGGGAATGAGAATTTACCAATAAACAAACCGAGGATCCCAAACTGCTGGTAAATACAGATTCTCAACTCCTGTCACTGCTTACTTGTGGAGAATGCTAGTTCTGGTATCCTGCTGATTTCTTCACTGCACTAGTATCCTACTATTTTCTTCCATCTTACTTCCCTCCTTTCTTCACAAGACCATGTGTTCACACTTTGCAATGCCTGAGCACTCATACTCCACTTTGTGGTTGTTTTCTTTAATTCCCAAAACCAGCAATGCCTGGCGCCCTCTTACCAATAATGCAAGAACGTAGATGTAACACTAACCATCTGCAGGGTTAGAAGACAAGAAGAAGGTCTCCCATGTGGGAGCAGCAAACAATGACTTAGGGAGGCACTCCTGGTGCTCAGACAGTGTGCAGTTTTTATTTTTGTTTTCACAGTTTTCTATTTTTGCTGATGGCCTTTGCCAACACTGTGGGGACCACTAAACAAGGCAGATAAAATCACAAGTGTTTCCATTATAAACCTATCCACATTGTGGGTAAAGCAGTGATTCCTGCTCCGGCAAACATGACTATTGTATGTGTTCTCCGTAGAGGTAATAAATGCACTATTCTTACAGGTGCACATGAGGTGCATTAGAGCTCTGTCACTAGTCACCCCAATAATTTTTACTTGCTTTTCCCTATTTTCCACATTTAAGAATACTCCTATGGTTTAAGACCAACAATATCCCAGCAGCGACACTTAGCTCTCAGCTGCAAGACTACCCATGCCACCTTCTGTTAGCTGGAAATACTGGTGGATACACTGAGGGCTAGAAAAATCAGTAGAAGAATGCATCAATTTCTCAACATGAGTCCTCCTGCTGAAAGCTGTGGTGCTCTTTATGCCTATCTGAATACGCTTGAAGAAGAATGAGCAGTCAGCATTCTTGTACTATCATCGTACCATATTTGTCTTCTCATTTTCAGCCCTAAATAATCAGAAGCTTCCCGCTCATCTTAATGCAATGTGAAAGTCACCAGAGCGCAGTAGGGAAATAATTAATGTGCCTCTTGTCCAGTCAAGCTATTTTCATATAAACCTTAAATTCTGTGCTCTGTCTCCAAACAATTTTAACAGCACAGTATTTAAAGTGGCCGAGTAAAATTGATACTGGGTCTCACTGGCAAGGAACATTTGAAAGATCACAACTGCACATTTAAGACTTCCCAGATTTCTGGAGGGAATATCTCATGCTACAACCATCTGCTCTTCGGCAAGTGAAACCCACCAAAATTATTAAAAATTAAGAACAAATGGTAGCTCAAAACCCAAAAGAAATCAGATTGTAGTTAGTTACTCCCACCATCCCAAACACAAAGGCTGGGGGGAGGGAGTAATTTTCCCCCCCAAGAAAACAAGGTTTTTTTTTCAAATTAGAAAAAAGATTATTTTACCTCGAATGCATTATAGCAAACATTTCAATCACTGCCTAACTGCCACAGAAGAAGCCATTAGAGCGAGGGGAGGCACAAAGCAGGCAACCTTCCCATCATGCCACAGTTCCACTCAACCCGACACTCCAGCTGCCATTTCTAAGGCCACCAATAGGAGAGGGCAAGCAGCACTTGCTGCCCACCACCTTTCCACCACAAACCTTCTTTCTGGTCAGCTTTTTTTTTTTTTAACCTATTAACTGGCATTTCTATCTGTGTTGGATTTGATGTGCTCCCAGCAATTAATTTACTACTATTCGTATTTTTATTAAAATACTTATACACACCCTTTATTCACAGAGATCCAGTCTCTCACTAAAAATAACAGAATCCATGCATGACCGGATCATACCCAGAAGTTGAAGGCAAAGGCTATAATTTGACAACAGAAAGACTGCTCCAAATGTAGAAAGTGAAAGTGCCAGCAACATCACAGTGCTAAGCTTCAACAGTAAAGGGTTCAATTTACCCATACCAAAAAAAAAAAAAAGAAGAAGAAGGAAAAAAATTAAACATAGAAATACAGATAACACGTCAAAAACACATCAAAAACAAAGTGATATTCCTACATACTTCCATGGGACAAAAAAAATCCCAGGATTTAAAATACTCATTCTCTACTGATTAATTCAAACACAAATATATTTTTACATTGGCGGTGGGACATTTTGAAAACAACTGAATCGCTGTTTTATAAAATCTCAGTGAAAGGTTTCTTAGGTTTCCACACCTGTGCAGATTTGCTTTAGAATAAGCCTCAGTGAATTTGGTAGGACCTAAATCTAAGTAAATCTGCATTTAACTCCTAAACTGAAACCTGAAATCTTTTATTAAATTTCTGCTGCATTCCAGAACCCAAAAACATTCTAAGTAAATGTGCAAATGATATTTTCCAGCCCTCAATAGCGCCTAAACTTTAGTCCAAAATCCCACAAACTATAGAAATGTAGTAAAATGAGTTAAGATTTGTCATTTCAAACACTGTGGATATTCGCTACAGATCTCCAACCTGATTTTTAAGATGTATGTCTTATATATGATTACATTTGGCAAAGTATAAACTGCTAGCAGTAATAGTTCTTTACAATAAAAGCCAATAAACAGATGATATTTTAAGAGCAGTCTACAAACACCCCTTTCGGTGAGGTATCCCATTATATTTTTATGGAAGAGCTCAGAAATTACTCTGCAGTTTTTGTTCTCTCTGTCACAAATGTACTCCACAATGTTATCAGCTACATAATAGAGTGCCTTGTGATTAATAATAGCAGTCTTTAGCTGGAGATTATATAAACATCACTGTATTGTGGATCTGTCTGAAGGTTTTTTAAAGTGAATAAATAAATCCTTCTTTTTCCACCTATCATGCTGAACTGGGAATTTACCCAATGCGTATGAAGGAATTTTCTTCAAGTTCATGAGGTTAAAAAATATACATCCAAAGGCATAATTCTGACCATGAATTTCTGACAACGTAAAGCTAGCTAATCCCCCATACAGGACTGCACTAGTTACCTAATACAGCGGCAATCCATAGACCGCTCAAGTGAATTGGATGGTCCAGCTCTACTTCAAACTTCAGCATACCTTCTCCAGTCTGGACGCATCTCAAAAATCACAAAAGTTTCCATGCTACAGCTTATGCGTCAACCCAATTTGTAGAAGTTCATGTACAGATATTTTAATCAGGACTGCAAATACGTACGTTATGGACTACAGAACTAACCTATAAATCAGTGATTCTCAAAATGTCAGGTAAGACCATAAAGGGAGAAAGGGTCCAAAAGTCCAGGAAAGGATAGAATCTTGAAGCAAGGAGGAGTCTCTCTCTCCTCCATCAGTCAAGGCATTGGGGGGGGGGGGCAGAGTAAATGTTCATTAATCTACATGGGGTTTGTAAGGTCGACTGTATCCCACTGTCTCATCATCCCAATCTGACTGGAGACGGGGGGGGGGTCCTCAGGAAAAACTGCTCTAACTACAGTTCAGTGTGTGTGGCTTCAGGATGCAATGAGAGCTCCTGTTCTATAGTAACTGATTAGTACCCACAATCCTCACATGCAAGTGAATCTCTACAGGCTCACTTGTACAGCTGTTTGCTAGCGGTGGGCTGGGAGGGACCACAAGGTAGCATGCATTAAAAAGGAGTTAATTTCTGTTTTTTTAAGTTCAAATGCTGTTTTAGAAAAATTTAAGTATTAGCAAGAAAACATCCACCCCGAAAGAGGTAGGGCCTATCCAAAAAACAAAGCAAAAGAAATTGGTGTTAATTGTTTTGATCTGTTACAAGATTTAAATAAAAAGTATATTTACTTTTCGTGTGTGTGTATATATATACACACACACACACACACACACTTACTATCCAATCCTAAAACAATGCTTAACATCAGTACAATGCAAACTTTATTCCCGTTCTACAGACAGAGACAGATACAGCAATACAAATGTGTGGTGAAGTCTCAAAAAATGTGTAACAGAACCACAATCCACAGCGGGAAGTTGCCAGAAAAAATATTGCCCCAAACGTTTCCTAACCTGCCAAGTTCTGCCCACCCTGTCATTCACGTGGGAACTCTGATGATGAAACCATTCTGAGGTTTGTCTTGAAGGACAGGTACCTCCTGAAATGCACCATACAGAGCACTGGAACTAATCTGTGACACTGGCCCATTTCAACACACTGACATTACAAGCACTTGGGAAGAAATTATGTGGGTCAATGGTCTAAGAAGTTCTTCACATAACAACCAAATTGATGTGCAATCAAACCTAAAAGAAAGCCTGGTTTCTAAAGATGTTTTCTATCCATGTTAGGGGAAGGAAGCCAGCAGAAAAGGTAAATACAAAGCAAAGGGGGTATGGAAATCAAGGGGAGCAGCTAATGGCTACACATCAGGTCCCAGACTACAGGAGATACTGTTCCTCCACCCCCTTTTATAACTGGAGAACGGGATCACCAAGTAGGTCGTACAAACAGGGAAAGAATGGAGCATGCACGGACCCTCGTAACAGCCTGTCACGCTGTCTTATACCAAAGTCTGGGGGGGGGGCACAGAAAAATGGCTCTACTAAACCACTGGAACCCTTCATGCAAGTGCTGTACTCACGGCAGACTGGATTGGGGATGAGCCAAAGGGAACCGCAGCTTAAAAAGCCAAAAGGAACCAGAACAGACAATACCCAGCAGGTAAACATCACTTAGATAAAGAATTCAACCCAAATTATTTTCCTGTGCAATCACATGCATACTTCAACACATTGGTACTAGAGTCAGGTTTTATTTTAAAACATAGCATAAATGAGTTATTATAAACAAAAAAGAGATTTAATTATTTTAACCATTTTTTTTAGCCACCACAATCTGGATACCTGATCGGATCATTCTATCTACTACATGCTTACCCTGCCATTCTTCAAAGGAGCTCAGGAAGTTTTACCACTGAAGGCCATATTAAATGCTTTGGGGAAAACATCTGCCTTTTAGACTACCTGCATTTATTTATTCATTTTATTCATGCCCCACCCAGCTGGGGCCCAAAGCAGCTTACATTTTTCTCCACTCCTCCATTTTATCATCACAACCATCATTTGGTTAGGTTAGATTGTGTGAGAGTGCAAGATAGGTTAGGTTGAGATGTAACCCAGCAAGCTTCCATGGCAGAGTGGTGATTCGAACCCCAGATCCTAATGCAACATTCTAAACACTACATCACACTTATCAGCCTATAGCAGATAAGATATGCTGCTCCATAGAGAGTCTACTTCAACAATCAATTAGATGCCAAAGCCAAGCACAAAGTCGCATGCTCACAATTTTAAAAGAGAATCCACTATTTTCAACAAAAGGCATCCCATACACTGTGATCATTATTATTCTCCTTTGAAGTTACAATTTCCTAGGAAGAAATGAACAGTCAAACCCAAGACCTGCGTGTGCATCAAAGGCAGCCATGGTCCTGGAAAATGTAGATTAAAAAATAAAACATAGATATTTCTTTTAACAACTTAGATATTTCATTTTTTTACAAATAGCCATATATAATAACAAGAACTAGTATAAAATATTTCACTTCAACAGGGCAACACCATTTAGAACTTATAGCAGTATAAGATGTAAATGGTGTCACCCTTTTAAAAGCACAGCCTACAATTAAGAAGAATTCCCTGGGCAGCTATGATTTTTTTAAATGCCAATTTCTATGCCAAATTCCACCCACAATTAATTTTAATGATCACATTGCATAGTCTTAAAATGTAGAACCACAAATAGACCCTGTACTAGCTTGTGAAGATGTCATATGTAAACTTTTAAAGTTAAAAAAAAATCAGAAGAAAATTAATGAAGGCTCTAATAATGCCATATGAGAGTAGAAAATATTAAAATGCAGCTCTTTTATACCCGATTTGGGAAGATCTGACTATATGAAAGCTGTCATTAAAACTATTACTTCTTAGCACGACATTATTATACAGCCATTGTAGAATTTTTAGAGCCGGAGTTACCAATCAACATTAGGTAATCTGAAAGTATCTGACCTGTATTGGTAGCAGCCTACCTTTCTTAAATATGTCACAGCGTGATCTTATAACAAACACAAGGGTAAGGGCCCCTTGAGGCCCTGCACTAAACAGAGTACCAACGTAATCACAAATTTCATTTTAGGAACTGGAACCCCTTGCCAGGCATACACTATAACCACCACATTTGAAAACTAGCTTGGGTTTTATTGGTTTCATTTCAGGGGATTTTTTTAACTGTTTAATCTATGAGGTTCCTGATCAAGAAAAACTGCTCACTATAGCATTTGTAAAGAGTTTATTACAATTTTTCATTGTACCAGAAAGGGTGACGGACATCAGCTTCGTAACCCTCCCCCTCTGTTACAGGGCTACTAAATGATGCTTTATAGTTGACCAACTCTAATCCTTTGGAATAGTGCCCACTGTAAAATGGACCTCAGTGAAGACACACAGCTCCTGAGAAGGAAATTGCAAGTGGTTGGGTGGGTGGGGTAGAGTCTGTAGAAGACCACCAGCACACTACTGGTGCTCCCAGCATAACTTTGCCTGAGCACCTGAGATGCTGTTCCACCTCTTCCAAACCTTCCTGAGCTGCACTGCTGCCAAGGGCTGGCCCTAGAATGAGTCATGATGCCACATCCCCTTCCCCCACTGTTCTACCCTTCTTTCTACACTCCACTGTTTCCAAGAACAATTCAGCTGCAGACGTGAGAACGAGGCTGCATCAGCATAGAGACCACAAACATTTCATCCATTTCTCCAGCTGGCATCAAAATGAAAATAGATGCTAGTGACGGACGCTTAGTACCCAGTACCAATACCACAGTTTTGCTGTGGGTGGGCTGACTCAGTTACTGACAAACATAAATAATACTATTCTTATACTACATTCAGTTACCATCTAAAAGTGCTTTTATAGGTAATTATTTTGTAAATATTAAAGTTGGCTCCAAACTTTAGGGTGCTTGGATTTGATATGTGAGTCAGGAAGTGGAAGGCCACTGATGATAATCTTCAAAAGTTATGAAAAACTGCCATGTTTCTGCCGCAAACTGAATGAACAGTGGAGGTACGTATAAATGTTCACACACAGCATGTGGAAGTGGGTGTCTAATTTTTCACTAAATCCAGTTAGATACAACTACCTTGCTCACAATATACCTTGATTTTAACCCCATGAGCAGGACACTCAGCATAATGCTACCCATTCTGTTTTCGAACTAAAAGCACGGGTCGTGAAACAAAGAGCGAGGTATGCCCGCGCCTAATGTTAAAAGGAGTAGGGTAAAAAGAAAACAGCTTTCCGAAGTCTTTGTTTTAGACAGTAAACAAAGATACAGTCCTACACAGTGCCAGCAACACAAGTATGTTCCTTTCTTCCTATTCTCATGCTTCCATGAACTTATCAATTACTTTGAATTTTACAGCCCCTGCTGCTGGGAAAGCCTCCACTACCTGCCTACCATGCAATGAGTTAAGGGTCACCCTTTTCTCAATACCAGGAAAACTGAAAAGTCCATGCCGGAAGCAAAATTACCACATCCACCATACTGTAAAATTCTTCGATCAATGTGTCCGGGGTTCCCAGTTTATCTGAGGCTTTACTGTGACCCCAAAGACTAATTCAGCCATCATTTGCACGCAAGACTTATTTTAAATCACAACTGGGAGGTGGCTTTTACAAATGGGGGGGATGGCTCTTACTCTGCCATCACTGCAAATGGAAAAATTAAGGTGATGAAGCAGCCCCCTGTGTGTTCTACCATAGATATGTCTACCTCCCACTCCGTAGCAAATGCTTCAACATGCAGAATTTATATAAGCATGCTAAACTAAGAACTAGGTCCATGTCAGAGTATTCAAATACCGCTTTTACATTTACATTGTGCAACTTTGGTGATGGGGGAGACACAGTTGTGAATCAGTCCAAACAGCTGAACACACTCAAAACAATGAGCAGGAAGCTGGGTACACCTTCACCAACACTAAGATATTCTCTTCAGTGTACAAAGTGCCACATCACTAATGTCTCCCAATGACAGCAAAGAAACATTAATTACTTCATCGCACTAAAACCAAATACATAAAGCCAAATATTTTGCTGCTGCAATAATGACTTAATAACAGCAGTTATTAAAAATCTATCCATATCTGCAGAGCTATTTTCACCTATTTTTTACCATAAATAAGAATTTTAGCTAAAAAGATGAAGTAAACTAAAAACTACTTCCACTACTCTGCATTTTCTCAAAGTCTAAAAATTGGTAGAGTATGCGACAGGTCCATCTCATTTTTCTTAATGATGTTTTTATTATTCTTTCACCCAATTAAAACAGAAATGGATATTGCATCTTCTGACTGTATAATTGTTATTGTAATCTGTTTTCGATCGCTGCTTGGGAAATTGGTCCAAAACAACATAAACTATCCACAGCCTCAAAATACAAGTCATTTTCTTTTACTACGATACTTAAGGAGACATCTATCATGCTGCTCTGCAAGCATGTGAGTATTATGGCAAAAAAAGTTATTTGTAAGTTGGAAAAAGACATTATGAAAGGCACCTTTTACTGCAAAGTAATGCATAACTCATAACAGAGAATTTTATTCCTTAATAGCCAATAAAATACAAAATATCAAATCTAAGAAATATGCATATCCAGCTCGAACATAAATAATGCAAATGAACAATCTAAAATATGAGCATATTTCTTTAAAATATACAGGTTATTCAAAGGGCACAGATCATTTTAGTATAACTCTCATCAGCACTATTTATCTTTAAAAAAAAATCCTAAACATTACGTCATCTCAGTTCTGAACACAATGGGTTAGATTCAAAGTCATCCTCCACTAGCAGAAGAGTGAGGGGCAATTTGCTACCCAGCCCTTGGAGCAGCATTTTGGTGAGCAGAGCAAGCTGTACCAAGAAGGGGGAGCTGGGAAAGATCCTTGACCCATCTCACAGTGCCTAAGATCCAACCTATTTACACAAATTTAAGAGGCAGGAATTTATTTTCAAATAAGTGCATGTAGTGAATACATTAATTTCACTTGGATGCTGCTATTCTGTTCTCAATTGTCGTCCTACCCAGCCAGGTACCTAGGCCAAACACTGCTCCAAATAATGAAAAATAATCAATAATCAGATTATTGATAGGACGTGTTTGAGTTTTAAAAATAAACAACCTAGGATAGCAGGTAAAGCATTAAAAGGCGAAAAACTATAATTATGCAGCTGATACAAAATGAAGGGACGCCATCTTCGTATGAAGATTCTTACTACTAGTTCTTGCCACAGCGGAATGGTACCTCAGCCATTTAAGAAAACCATGTACTTGGAAGCCGTCCCCGTCACCCATAATGAAACTTAAAACCATCACCTACAATGATACTTAAACAGAAACCTGAGCACACCTACAGGGAATAAAGTCTACTTTCTTAGCAGCATACATTTCCCAGGAATACAATTTCCACCGGTTTATATTCATCACATGGATACGGCAATTGTCAAAGGTATAGACAAACAGACGACATTTGTCCTCCACGCAGTCCCAGCATTTCAAGGTATACCAGGACAAAAACCTGAATGGTCATGGATATAAACCAGTAAGTCTCACATTTATAGCTGCTGGATAAGTGTTGTTGCAATCAAGAGAACTGCTATGGGCCATATCCATGGTTTGTCTGGCTCACATTATGATGCCAATGGAAGTGATTGCTCAAGGAAAGTTGGGACAGGTCATGTGAAAAAATAAAGTGTGTGGACCAGTCATAAATTATGGGGTTCTCTTGTACATTCCCTAACTAAAATAATCTTTTGTTCATATACAAAGATAATCAAATTATACACACTATATTACTCCTAGACGTTAAAATAGGTACCCTTGACCACAGCTTCATTCACACTTAATAAAAGGCCTAAACTGCAAAAAAAAAAAAAAAACAACCCACAATCCATCTGTTGGCATTGCAACTATATTCCTGTCACTACTGCACATATATGGAACTCTTAATTTCTCACAGTACAGCATGCTTTAAATGTCAGAACATGAAACATGGTCTGATCCCATCTTTATGGATATAGAACAATCCTACCTACATTTACCACTAGACTTTACTTCACAGAAGTAATAAAACCACTAATCCTTTCCTGCATTCTTTGAAATGAACCGTATAAGATGCAAGACAACTAAAAGCATTTGCTGTATTCACCACATGAAGCAAGAAACCATAGTGTATTTTTGCAGTGAATGTGTAGTTTATAAAACAAGGCACACACATAAAACATGTGAAGATGCCTAGCACTTTACAGGTTAACTGTGAAAACATTCTGTAAACAGTAATTTCTATAATTCATAATGTAAAACAACACTAAAATGCTAAGGTCTTTGCTTCTTAGTTTTCACAGATTTTTCACTGAAGTTTTCACATTACCGTAAGACTCACAGGGAAACGAGACCCTCCAGAGAAACTCTCAGCAGCTAAACTAGTTTTTTTAGTCTTATTTCTGTACCAAATTTTTGTTGTTGTTGTTGTTCAGTCGCACAGTCGAGTCCGACTCTTCGCGACCCCATGGACCAGCTCCTCCCAGGCCCTCCTGTCTTCCGCCGTCCTCTGAAGTTGGCTCAACTTCATGTTCATTGCATCTATGACACTGTCTAACCATCTCATCCTTTGCCGTCCCCGTCTTCTTTGACCTTCAATCTTTCCCAGCATCAGGGTCTTCTCCAGTGAGTGCTCCCTTCTCATTTGGTGGCCAAAGTCTTTGAGCTTCAGCTTCATTATCTGGCCTTCCAGGGAACAGTCAGGGTTGATTTCTTTTAGGATTGACTGATTTGATCTCCTTGCAGTCCAAGGGACTCTCAAGAGTCTTCTCCAGCACCAAAAGAATCTAATCTTCGGCGCTCAGCCTTCCTTTTTACAAATTGCAGCTTTATTTAGAAAATGGTTTTATTTGGTGCACAGATAGAGATGATCTCTTTCTATCGGGGTGATTTGATGAGAAACTCAGAGGCTATTGGCATTTACACACACACACACCAGTGACAGTATTAAAAAAGTAGAGCTATCCAAAGCAGGTCAGATACACCTAAATATTCTTGGACTCAAAAGAATTAAGCACTTTGTTGAGGATTTAATGCCCACTGATTTCAGTTGCTCTAGATCATGTGCACAATTTCAACCTGCTTCATGATTCCCCGTTTTCCGGAAATCATTCTGGAAGTCAAATAGTGCGGGGGGGGGGGGATAGTTTTAGCACAGCTGAATTAATCAGATGTATAAACAAATTATACCCCCTTTTGTTTTGTATTTACCTTATTTGTCAATTTGAGCAAATAGTTAATTAAAAAAAACCTTATACAATAGTTACTTGATTACAACAAGGCCAGTGCTTTACATGCTATAATAATTAAGGGAACCACCATGCATACATGTCTAGGAACTCTGAGCCAATCAAACTTTCTAGATGCATGTAGATACTTCGATACTTTATATATTTACTGCAGAACGCACCAGTACAGCATGAAGGTTTACCACAACTGCAGCATGAAGCACTGCCGTAAGTCAGATGTGAGAGGAATTGAAGTAAAGTGTTCAGTATGCACAGTACATCTTCCTCACATGTATTCAGGATTGCCCTGTTTCCCCCAGTTACCACTGTAGGTGTTCCAAAATTAAAATAATAATGTAAGAACTGATAATGGTAATATGATTGACCTCATACAAAGCCTCAAAGAAATAGTTGCTGTGAATATTTTTAAAAGATGTCAGAGCAGAAGATGTCTCTGCTGATCCTCTTTTTTGAACCCCCAAATCAACTGTAACAAACACAAGATAAACGTTGAGCTCTCTGTGATGAATGCTTAGCTTAAATATGGTGGGAAAGTTCAGCACGGCAAGAGATAATTAAGTATACTTCTCTGAAATCATCAGCTCCTCAAATGTTTGTCAGTTGTGGCTTCAGCTCTTAAAACAGTTTCACTTATAGAATGCCCTGACACAAAAGTGCATCTGTTTCTGTAGAGTTTATACAGTAGGAACCAATTAACATAAGATTGATTCATCATTTATCTCTGAAAAAGAATATTTTAAGTACACTCTGTAGTTCAAAGCCACTATTTGCTGTTTGCGAGAAAGTACTTTCCCCTTTAGACAGCACTGTCAATTCTCCCACACACACACACACACACACTCACAAAGGCAGACAGATGTTATATCAGCTAAACACTGCCTTGGGTTGTAAAACACCTTCAGGAAGTCACTAACAGTATCTCGGTACTGCTCAAAGATGGGTCTGTAAACTTGAAACGCTATTAACCCATGCCAAATACAGAAAATAACCCCCTCCAGCCTAAATGAGCCACTATATTCTATGTAGCTACAGGTTTAAACTGCCCAGCGTCCTGAAGTACGAACATAAAGCTTTTTCCAATTTTAAATTCAAAATTATTCCCAAAGACAACACTGTGATATGGGGAGATGGCGTTGCCAGTAATGAAGCATTATTACATCTTCTTGCATTCATGCTTAAGAGATGCAAAGTTTAAAAACAAAAGCCAGGCCTCGTTCTTCATATACCAACACTCTCTCTCTCTCTCTCTCTCTCTCTCTCTCTCTGGCTTGCTTTGGGGAAAATTTGTAAATTAGTTCAGAATTTTATTGCCATATGTTCTCCAATAGCCCTTTCCCCATCACTGAAGTCCTATGTATGCACATACAGAACTGTTAAACTTTGCAAGGTTTCGTTTTTCCTCCAACACCTAGACATTAACTCCTAATGATGAAACTGAAGTTAGTATCTACAGTAACCATACAAAGCTACTAGGATGCCTTCCACTGTCACTGGCATGTATTGTTACATTTTATTTACTTTATAATATAGACAGAAAGGCTATAATTATGATAAGCAGCTAATAAACTATTAATTTTGTTTAAAAAATTCTGAAATACATAGCTTGCTTTAGAGTATAAATCTCCCTTATGCACTTTGCATAGCATTAACACCACCATTATATGTAGTTTACTTGGGAAGAAACCCCACTGATTTCAGAGCAGCTTTCTTTCAAGTTTAAGGGCTCAGTCTGCAAGTGCAAGAGATGTAATGAGGAAAGCAGGAACTGCTGTATTCACCAATCCAACACATTTTATTTGGAAATGAATCTTAATTATATTTCTATTGACACCATTTCCAAATATACAGACTTTGAGCTTTGTTTTGATGGTATATGAAAGATGGCATATATAAATGGCCAACGCAAAAAACAGTAAAGTCCAATCTGCAGAACACTTGCTTAGCCCTTGCAAATGTAAGATATACCTCTGACACAACAGACAAACTGCAAAAATAGTACACCTTAGAGAGCTTATACCCTCAAATCTAGCTGCTCTACTGCAGACCAACTCAGCTAACCTCTTATCAACATCTGCAAGGAAAGCCTTCATTTGAAAGCAAATTGTATTAACAGTTGTTACAAACTACCTTCAACCAGCAGCTCATATAAGTCTTTGATATATCCTACCGGAATGCGCCAAACATACATAGTATTTTAGAAATATTAATAATGGGCAACAACATACTCTCCTGGACCTTGCTCTGCCTACTACCAGTCCCATACAGGTGTTAACAGAGGTATGCTAGGCCTAAAAAGAAAGACTGATCCTACTTGGAAGTAGCCAGTACTGGATTCAATGGGACTCACTTCTGGGTAAACATGCATATAATATGGTTCTATATTTTACACGTTTTCCCAGACATTTAAAATTCAGTTGACATTTATCTGACATTAACCCAGCTTTCTAGAATATACCTCGTTTGGGGGGGGGGGGGGGGAAATATTTGATATAGTTCACTGAGAACGTGTACCAAAAAACTTGGTCTTCCAGTCAAACATTAAAGTAAAACTGCATAAATTTCTGTATCTGTACAGAGCCAAGCAATTATTGAATCAGTCAAACTAAAATACACAGAATCTGGTAATATTAGGTGTATTGCTGAATGAATCTTCAAAAACAAGACACTGTAGGAGCCATCTGGGCAAATAAGATATGACACAATATCCAGCAGCCTATGCTAGATCTGGGGGGTCAACAATTCTGTGGAATCTACAGTGTGGAACACATAAAAGGGCAAAAGCAATTTGTCTGAAAATAAACTCCACCAATTTCAACAGAACTTGCTCCCATAAGTCAGTGAGATAAGGATCTCAGCCTTCAATTATTAAACTGAATTGCACTTGAATTCCTCAGGTTCACGGTTTTCCATCTCTGAGAATTAACAAAATGGTACATGAACTTTAAAAAAAAAACAGCCATGAGCACAGATACATTTTAATCAGGATTTTTACAAATTTCAGTTTCCTGGTCATTAATCACCCTTTCTCACACTCCTTATGGAGCACATTACTAACTGAGGGAGGATGCCAATTCTAGTAAGTGAATGTTACCCAGCAGGGATATAAAGCTGTCAACACCACAGAGCTCTTGCTTGCTTTAAACCTCTCTCAGGCATCATATGCGTTTTAAAGAGATATTCGCCTTTTTCTCCCATAGACTTTCTATAAAAGCTGCCACTCATGAATATCACAGTACTTCTGTTTTATTACATACACATTTAAAACAGACCACTTAGATAACAACAGGTTTGTCCTGAGGAACTGCTGGAACACGATAGGCAAAAAAAGTTAACTCTCACCAGTGCAGCTAAAACTAGCATGCGAACAGCGCAAAATTTGAAAATCCCCATGGGGAGAAAACTACCGGGCCACACGTATGTGGTTAAAACATCTTTTTAAAAAGTTTACATTTTCTACTGAATTCCAGAAAAGATTTTAACCCCAGAACACCTAATTACCAAAAGAATATCTTTCTGTAAAATCTTTTGCAATGGTTAAGACAAACAAACAGCATCTTGCAACTACATAACCTTGAATTTTCCCCTTTGCTTAAGAAATATCAGAGATGATAAATATATTAACACCGTACATACCAATATTTTAATTACCACTTTCTTAAAGAAAGGCTTAAGAATATATTCTAAACAAGTACTGAGAATTAAAACTGAATGTACCGTAAAATCAATACAAAAAAAGAAACACGTAAGAACTAAAGCTTTGCAGACACCATATTTTAAAAGCTACTTATTTAAAATCTAGTGACATCTGTTTCGCGCAGATTAACTACATGAAAAAAATCTTTCACAATACTAAATCTTTCAATATAGTGACTATTTGCTAAACAATCCTTTACTATAGTTGGAAAGCATATTGTTCATGCATTTTACAGGCCAGAGACTTGTACATGTGACAACAGTTTCCTTTTGGGATAGATTTTCTCCTTTAGTCTAATCAGATTTCAGTGTTCCAGTTACAAAAGGACAGAATTTTGCACCATTTCAAATTTGTCTTTGGAATTCACATAAGTTTTCAATAAAAACACACGAGTCATAATCTGAAGACACTGCAAACAGCAAATAAATTTGTTTACCAAAAGTCTTTAGAAGGACCGTGGCAAAAAGCCTCTCATAAGATAGTTAATGCAATTATCCTAAAGCCTCTTCTAAAATAAAATAAATGCAAAATAATGCCATCTTTGCCTGATGAAGACAATGTATCTTACTACTACTTAACTAATTAGCAAGTGTTGCTGATCTGAAAATAAGTTATGGAGACTTTTTCCCGCATCTCTTTCTTACAACATGAGCAAAAGCCAACAAGAGAATGACAAGAATCTGCCAACAAAGTTTTAAAAACCCTGTGCTATGACTTCCTTATTTGAATCAGTAACAGTAAATGAAAAGGTAACACTCTTAGAACATGGCCTTGAAGAACCAATGCTTTCACATTCAGCTGCATTAAACTCTCCATCCTATTCCACAGCTGATTCAATCTTTGCCACTGATACCATCACAAACCCCCAGGAACATCTTATACAAAAGCATACTGGCAATTAGGAAGCTATGTGAGCCAAAATTTTAGAACCAGCCTTCTGCAACTAAGTGTGTATTAGCGATTACTAGAAGACATTGATGCAGACTTACTACCTTTTCCTAAAAATAAAGGAGCTGAAACACTTCTAAACAATCCTGATCAGTTCCAAGATTCATTGTCAAACATTCACGATCAGCTGCAAACCTTTTTAGTACTCTACTATGACTGTTGTTATTTTCTAACATAGATACTGAAGTGTTTAACTTCAAATCTGTTCTTCCCTCTGCTAATAGGTGCACGACGGCAAGAGTTACCAAAAGAAAGAAATGCATTCATAATAAAAGCTCAATGTTAAATATCCTTACCTAAAACAATCCCAGAGCACATAGATAGCTGGGGAGGGGGGTGTTTTTTGAGCTGCACGTTCTTGCCAATCTTTGGTAACTACTAACTCACCTAAGTGCAGCATATTTAGCACCACCACTGTACTGTCAAAAGCTAGTGCAATGGCATGCCACATTTTTTCGGTCCCTCAAAAATCAACCTACAGTATATTTTTGCTTCAGTGCTATGCAGTAAGAATTCTGTTCACCGGTATGGGTGAGTTTGGTGTATGTTTTCAAGAACGGCCTGCTTGCCAGATTCTTCTTTTTCTTTATCATGCTACAGCATTCGAGCAGTTTAAAACACACTCTAAAAGGAAAAGCTCGTGATGTAACAGAATAAATCAAGATGTTTAAGTGGCTTTGGGTCTGGGATCTTAAGAAAATCTTCTACTTAAGGCAATGAAAGTAAAACCACACCACAGAGTTCAAAACTCAAGAGTGTCAAGAAAGCAAGACAAAACTGTATAAGCCTCTGTCAAGCGACTATCAGTACAAAAGAGTAATCCATAGTCATTATCCTTAAAAAGCAACATGATCTTTGCCTTCTTAAGGAAAGACTTCTGAAGTCACTGACTGACTTATATATTTACTTGGAAATATAGTTTACAAATTACGACAAAACTTACAACCAGCACGTTGGAAATCACTGCCCCAAGAAATTCATTTCTAAAACCAAAATTTTCTAGTGAACCAGTATACACAGTAGCAGCAGTGAAGTTCCCCCCTCTTTTGTCACAATGATTCATAGAACTATAGAGGCAAATGTTATTTATGCCTGTACTAAAATGTCCAACTTTATAAATTGACTAACAGTTCAATCCAATGCAAAGTTACTCCAGTCTAAGGCCATTCAATTCGATAGACTTAGAATGGAGGAACAGGATTGCACTGTAAAGCTCTACTGAAAGAAACTGACTTCAGGCTATTATAAAAACAAAAGATGTCAAATTAACAGCCTTATTTAAGTTTATATAATGCACCTAGGAAAGATGTTAAGTTCTAGGAACAGAGAACTGACTGCTTTACAGCTTGGTCAAATAACACCCTTATTTAGAAAGCGACAGAGACCCCCCAAAAAATGTTTTAAAAAACCCTCTCAAGCCTTTTTTGTTCACCTTTCTAAGAAAGAGGCAAAGAAGTGAGCAGTGAAAAGCTTCCAAGGCCTGGCAAGCTGTGAAATCAGCCAGCTAACACCTCTGTACAGAGTGGCAGAACGCCCAAAGTATGCCAACCCTCTGTGCAAGCCAGTTTTCCTATCACGAGACTGTTTAGTTACTGACGAGAGGCAAACCAGGCATCAAAAGGCTGCCCTGGACTTTCTTCCTGTAATCCTACACCAGGACACCCAAGCTTCACTAACCTGAACCCTGACACCCTGGGCCATTAGACCTCCCTGGCCAGTCTGTCGCATACCCATTCGTTCGACTAGGTTTGTTACCTCCCACTGATTTGGTGACTGAGCCGTTGGGCCTCCCTCGGGCTCCCACGGGGCTGCCGTTCTGTTCCAGCCGGGCCACCTTCACCGGCGGAGGACCTTTGACTTCGGGGCTCCCGCTCCCTCTGTCTGGGCTCTCCCTCAGACAGGGACTCTCACTTCTCCGGTCCATACTGCTCGGAGTTGGAGACAGCGTTCCCACGGGAAGATCACAATAAAACGAGCAAGGACCTAAAGAGAGAGAGAGAGAGAGAAAGAGAAGGAAAGAAACAAAACAGCACCGCTTCAGAACACATCCAAACTTCAACAAACTATTTCAAGCACCTCTACCTCGGAAGGGGGAATTGCTTTTGGCAGGGATCGGTGGGACCCACATCACCCGCCAGAGCCCTCCAGAAGGCTCTGCTATTCCACCTGACTTAACAGGCTGCCTGCGATGCTCTCGGGGAGCCAGCAGCCAGCACAGAAAGCTCGGCCGAAGTTGATCGCTCATTGAGCTTCAGCTTTATAAGCCGGGGCTATTACCGGAGCTCTTTACGCTCCTGGGGCTTCCGTCTTTGGGGGGGGGGAGAGGACAATTTAGAAAAGCCAGGGACTCAGGCAAACAAATCTATTGAGCAGCAAGCGGGCAGCACTCAAGTGCCTAATGCATTTCAGATGGCGGGTGAATCAAGACCGGGCTCCAGTTATGTACCTAGTGATGCATTGAAACAGCCGTTCTGGGCTGAGAGAGCTATCCCGGAACCGCAGGCCGAACTCAAGTGTCAGCCGAGCCCGTTTTTAAGAGATTAGCCCCCATTTCCCAGAGGCTAAGGAAAGGAAGCAAATTCCCCCCAAAGTAATGCAGATCAGGCAGCTCTAGAAACTAAAAGGCATCGAGGCTCATCTTGAATCAGAGTTTCACTTGTCTGGCAAAAAAAAAAAAGTCAAGTTCAGCTTTGCTCTGAAAACTTTCTGCTCTCCCCCCCCCCGCAGTGGGGCTCGCAAGTCCCAGTGCCTGCACCCGCAAGTCGGTGCAATATTTGGTGCCGAAAGGCTCTCTCTCTCTCTAGCAGATTGTGTTTGCAAGCTTGACTACACAATGGTAGTAAAGCAAAAAGAGAGAGAGGAATGGGGCTGGAGAGGATTAGGGAACAAACCACAGAGAAACAGAAAATAGGTATTAATATAGAAAAGACTAATGCTCCAACCAGACACCCCTCAGGCCCGATTATTCTGTAACCACCAATCGATTTGTCTCTCTACACACACACACTCCTTTAGCTTCCGGAGATAAATCTTTGGAGAGCATCGCCCTGATTTCCACGGGCTCCCCTGGCCGTACTTACTGCTTATAGTCTGTCCGTAACTTGGCTGAGCCGGGCTCTGTCCATGGATCAAAAGTAGAGAATCCAGGGTGGAAAGTTTTATGGGTTCCTTCTTGAACCTTCCGATTTCTTCCTTGTGTTGTTTTATCTCCCCCTGTCCCTCCTCCTCGAGTTTTGTGTTTTGGGGGTTATTTTTTTTTTTTGGTGGGGTTTTTTAAAAGCTCCCTGGGTCAGGACACCCCTCTCTCTCTCCCTCTCCCTCTCTCCCTTCTTGCTTCACAGCCCTTGACAGTTGG